>NC_079440.1:16742896-16967896 GCF_903798145.1 Danio aesculapii | reverse complement strand
TTGTTTACGCTTTTTTATTTTTTAATGATGACTGGCTTTCGCCATCCTCATTCCCTGTTCACCCATGATACTCATGCTCATTATTACACTGCTGAAATGTCTTTTGTGGCTGTGCTAATTTTTGCCTGTGGTTTTTCTAAACATGGCTTCATGTTCTGTTTGTTTTCACTCACTCAATCCCAGCGAGGGCTGTCGCCGTGAGAATACCACGAAGAACGTTGGATGTCGCAAGTATGCCTTTAACTGTCTGCAGCTGAAGGCTTTTCCTAAACATTACAGACCTCCCGATGGCACTTTCGGAAAAGTGGACACTTGATGAGACTGACGTGATATGGAAATATTAGTAATTATGAAGCTTCTTCAAACTAAGTACCGTAAATCTGCTCAATTTGCTCCGAACATTTATCACACATTTACACTTCAGGCATGCGTTTGAAGTGAGAATGTTGACTGCACTGAATTGTATCAGTAGATGCAGTTCTATTTCATAAGCTCAGTATCACCAAACATATTTATTACATGTAATGCTGTATTTTAGCGTATTAGTACACAATTAAGGATTTCATCACTGTCAATATTATATTTAGCAATCTTGGCCCTTTAGAGCGCAAATAGAGGGTTTAGACATTTATGCTGAATTTCATCATGTAGTATTGACTATCTATTGCAAACATATGTGTTAGTACCCTAAAGAAATAGTTCACCCAACAATGGAAAATTGCTGGTTATTTATCCAGGTCATCTAAGATTTTTTGCGAAGGATTTTTCTGTATCTAAAGCATACAACATTCATTATCATTTTGAAGTCATTTTTTTCAGAAAATGACTGATTTGTTTTGCTAGAAAAGAGCGTTATTTGTTGGATGAGCTCATGTGAATTACTTTACAGCTGCCTAAATGTGAGTTTTGGACCTTCAAATAAATGATCTACTTACACTCTCAGAATAAAAGTACTGGAGCTGTCTCTGGGGCAGAACCTTTTCTAAAATTGATACATATTTGTACCCAAACAGTCCACAATGGTACCTTTAAAGGTGCATATTAGTATCCAAATGTACCTAAAAAAAGTACCTTTGAGGTACCATTATGCACCCTTCAGGTACATATCGTATGTATCTTTTAAAAAAAGTACTGCCCCATAGACAGCTCCTGTACCTTTATTTCTGAGAGTGTACATACGATGAAGGAAACAATCCTTGAATGTGTTCCTTTAAACCCTAAATGATCTTAAGCTGGGGAGAGAAAGTCATGTACACTGTGATTTGTTGACGTAACTTTAAATAAGTGAGTAAACTAATGCTTTTAAAGTGATTAGTTGACTTTACTTAAAAGGGAATGTAACATGCTCTCTTTGCCCAATCTCATATTATTCTTAAATGCCTATATAGTACTGCATCAGTGGTGTAGTCCTTGCTATACGCACGTATACTCAGTATGCCTACTTTTTTCCACGAGCTGTTTGGGTATTACGACTTCTGAGGATCATACTCTCAGTATACTCACTTGTTTTGGTGATTATACTTCCCTAATTTTTGTGTATTGAGTATTTGAGTTTTTCGAAGATCACAATAAATCATCTGAATGATGTCTTGCTGAAACGTTCAAGTAAAATTATAAAACAGCATGGGTGTCGCTTTAGCCCTCCTATATTTCCATTCAGCCCCCCTAACACCTTTGCGATTACCTGTACACTACTAAATGATTGCCTCAGTCCCCTTAAATTTGATATAAAAACGGCAGCAGAATCCCGCTCCTGAACTCGTTTTTTAGTTAGTTAGCAAACCACAGCTGTGCAGTGTGTGTGTGTGTGTGTGTATATATACACAGACAGCTATATGAGGTATCTTGCTAAAAAGTCAACTGAAAGTATTGCCAGTGACACTCAATAAAGTAGCTAGCAACAGCAAAGTACAATTTCAGAGTTGTTTGCAGCTGTTACACCATATGAAAAAAAACATCACAAAGGCTCCAGGAGGTAGCTAACACCATAACTCACTACTGTTTGCTCTAGAGAAAAAGATTAGATCAGAGAAAAAATTGTGCTTAATTTCTGAAAATTTGTAAACAAATTTAATTAAAAGTTGGAGTTATTTATCTGTTCAGTACCTATTTTTAACTAATACACTGCATTTTAGCAGTAAGAAGCTACGATACAGAATATTGAGCTGAAGCTTGACTACAAAATTTAATCGCAAATCAAATCAAAATTGCAATATCTTTCAAAAAAAAAAAATGCAATTAGATATTTTCCACAAATTGCTCAGCTCTACTTTTAAGGCAACAAATTTAATAACTTGCTTTTTTTATAGTGTATGGATGGCCTGGGAATACTCCAGAATTTTTCCAGTTTGGAGTAATTATTTCTTTAAGCAACACCTTCAGCATTACAGCATCATAGCTTAAAGTTCTCACATTGCTCCACAGTTTTCAAGTGTCATTTCCCATTCCTCCTATTGATCAGCAGAGGAAATTTTTGTGGGAAATAAACCAGGTCTTATTACGTTAGGATTGTATGTTTTATTCATTTAGTTAAAGGGTTAGTTCACCCAGAAATGCCAGAAAAATAATGTTATTAATAAGCCTCACGCCATTCTAAACTTCAGAACACAATTTAAGATATTTTGGTAGAAATCTGAGAGCATAAGCAAAGTTCCCGAATCTTTCAAAGTCCAGAAAAATGGCAAAAAAAATCTTCAAAACAGTGTCTTTAGTGTTTCAATTGGATTATTATCAAGCTATGAAAAGCTCTTATTTGTCACATACACTTTTACATGTAGTGAATTAGGACCCCCCTGACCAAAAACAAACATCACACATTTCAGGGGAAGACAGGTCAGATGGGAGGTAGCTTTTAGAAAGATTAAATAAGATACATTAGGGAAGAGGGAGGCAAAAAAAGCCCCCTCTCAGACTATCCTTGAAGTAAGGCAGTGTGAGATCAGGGGGATAGATATTAGGCACATAGATATTAGACATAACATCGCAACGGGGGGATGTGTACAATGTAAAACAAAAATAATGGCATCATTCAAATTCTTCTTCTCAGTGTCAGTATAGTGTCAGCACATTCATGAGTGTTAAAAATGACATGATGGTAAGCAATTAATAACATAATTTACATTTTTAAGTCAACTAACCCTTTAAACTTCATACATATTATTTGTAATGATCATGAACGCTCCATCCTCTTAGTTGCTTCAGCTCTGAGGTTGTCTGTCATAAAAACAAACACATTTACAAGTAAATAAAACGACCAAGACCAAGATAGAAATTGATAAAAGTGAAGTGAGATCAGTGTATCACTGTGTTCAGCTGGCAGCAACAACTCATTTTGTGCTGTACTTGTTTTAACCATAGGTACACTCAGATACATTGAGAGAAAACCGAACAGTGCTAACTGCTAAGCATTGGTGAAATTGACTGTGAAATATGAATCTGTTGTGCAAATTATTCGTTAAAGGTTATTCGTTTGTCAGGTGCATATCACTGTTGTCATTTCTCGTTTTTGACACTGATGTTGTTTCGATTATTGTATGTTTATACAATGTTATTTAAGAGAGATATGCTCAAAAATTTTTGGATTATTCTTGATTTGTATTTATTTCTTTTTATGGTAATGACCTTGTATCTTTTATGATGCCCTCTTAGATATATTATGTCTGTCTAGAACAGAGTTCTGCTGTATTCAAATGCTGTCATCAATATCTGATGCCATTAAAGAGAGAATATAAGAACAGTGACTACTGTGTTCTTTTATCATGATCAATCGTACCTTTTTGTGTTTGTCTTGCCATTTTATGTTGTTCTTGTGATGATTCAGGTACATCTACTATAAGGTAATCAAAGCACATGTGTAAGTATGTGTGTACCTTGTATTCATTATGTTGTTAGTAATGACCTGTTTCCACTGAGTGGTACGGTACGATTCGGTATGCTTTTATAGTCAAAAGGTACCAAAAAGCAAACCGTACCGCTTTTTGGGTGCCCTTTGCAAAGGGTACCTAGCACGACAAAAGAGTAGTGTCTGTCTGCAGACTGCAAGACGGGCATAACTAGAAGGGGCTTTAGGGGCGTAACTTGTAGTACGTTAGAGGCGTAATTTGAAGTATGGAGACATGTCAAAACTATATTGTCTGCAAGATCACGCTGTACATCAGTTATTATTGTCTACACCTACTCCATACCTAAACCCAGCCATTACAGTTATTAAGGTCTATACTGTACCTACCACAACTCTAAACCCAACCATCCTCTTAAGGCCCAATGTGTTTTTTTTACATGCATTTTTTTTATTTCTCTTTGCTATTTGGTCTTATTGAAACCGAATTAGAATAAAAATCTAAGTATCATCTTTTGATATGATGTACTTTTAGAGAAAAATTATGTCCATATATGTTTTAACCCAACCTTCACAGTTGTTAACGTCTACATCTTCCCCAAACCTTAACCCAAACATCACAGTTATTAACGTCTACATATTCCCCAAACCTTAACCCAACCATTACAGTTACCTTAACCCAACCATCACAGCTATTAATGTCTACATCTTCCCCAAACCTTAACCCAACCATCACAGTTACCTTAACCCAAACATCACAGTTATTAACGTCTACATCTTCACCAAACCTTAACCCAACCATCACAGTTACCTTAACCCAACCATCACAGTTATTAACGTCTACATCTTCCCCAAACCTTAACCCAACCATCACAGTTATTAACGTCTACATCTTCCCCAAACCTTAACCCAACCATCACAGTTATTAACGTCTACATCTTCCCCAAACCTTAACCCAACCATCCTAGTTGTTAATGTCTACACCTTCCCCAAACCTTAACCCAACCAGCACAGTTATTAATGTCTACATCTGCCCCAAACCTTAACCCAACCATTACAGTTGTTAACATCTACACCTTCCCCAAACCTTAACCCAACCATCAGTTATTAACGTCTACATCTTCTCCAAACCTTAACCCAACCATCACAGTAATTAACATCTGCACCTCCCCAATCCTAAACCCAACCATCACGTTTTGAACGCACACCCGCGAGTGCGAGGCTTTCATACTTGACACAGTTACCGTTGTACTGTTATTTGCAACCACAGAGGGTGACGCTGAGTAGGCTAACTCATGTATTTGCTAAATGAATAATAATGTATGTATAATATGTAGTATGTATAATAATATATCAAATGAATAGGTTGTGTATAAATTTGGAGAAAACTCATGAAAACATTTGACGAAAATGTTTTCTGCAAGTATTTCCGTCCACTTGCCAACAACATCTCGTTGTGACATCTCGCATGGTTTAGTGGGATCTCGATAACTTTAAGTTACACCTCTAGCTTACTACAAGTTACGCCCCTTCATCTCATGCCCCCGTCTTGCAGTCCACAGACAGATACAACTGCGACAAAAGGGTACCAAAAGGTGGAGCTAGATGGGCAGCTGAAAACTATTGGTTTACAGAGAAACGTCACTAGCGCATACACAAGCAGGAGAATGAAAACAAAGGAAGCGCCATTTTTAAATACACAGCCATGACATTTTACCGTAATAGTACATGTATAATAACAAGCCATGGTCGACCTGAGCTCAAACAAACCTTGTCGTTGTCTTCATGATTAAAGTGGTACGGTTCACTTTTAGGTACCTTTTGACAGTAGAAACGGCCATAAAAACGTACTGAACCGCACCGCACCGCACCATACTACTCTATGGAAATGGGCCATTAGATAGTTGTCCAGTCTACTGGCCATCAACTGCTACAGAGAGAGGAGAAATTAAAAAACTTAATTGCTTGAGGTATAAATGATAATTTTGTTTTATTTCTTACACATCTGGGAACACAATATCGACGACCTGATGGTAACAATTGGAAGGTGTATGAAAGGATGTCGCTCATCATTGACTGTCATGATAGCCTTATTTAGTACTATTTCCTTGTATATACTCTCAATGCTCGTTAGTTTATTCCCAACAACTTACTGGCTTTTGTTACCACCTTCCTCAGTGACCTCTTCTGGGCCCTAAGCATTTCCATACCAACAGATCACACAAAATGTTGCAGTGCATTCAAGAAAAACCCTATAAAACATGATCATTAATGTGTTGGCAACATTAAAAGACAGTAGATTCTTTAAGAAGGACATTCTTTGTTGAAGCTTTTTCCTTATACAGTCAGTCCATACATCCCACTTAAGTTTATTGTCCAACATTACACCAAAAAATTTATTAAATATTAATATTTATAACCGGGTGCTCCAGTTTAGTGGTATAGGTAAATTGGGTAAGCTAAATTGTCCGTCTTGTATGAGTGTGAGTGAGTGTGTATGGATTTCCCAGTTTCCCAGTGATGGGTTGCATCCGCTGCGTAAAACAAATGCTGGATAAGTTGGCTGTTCATTCCGCTGTGGCGATCCCAGATTAATAAAGGGACTAAACCGAAAAGAAAATGAATGAATGTTTAGTTATGTTTGGTGGGCTTGTGAAAGGACAAAAAAAAAATATTTTTTTCTCCTATAACTGCAGTAACATGCAACAAGGCAACTTATCTTCTCTTTTTCTGTTTCACTCACTCACACACACACGCATTGGTTTTTGGTGGTTTCAAAAGTTCACACTTAGATATGCTTGGCGTTTAAATAGCAGGTTTGGCATGCTCGAAGATAATTGAGCCCAAGGCTCCCACCTGGTCAATAAGCATATAAAGGGGGTCCGAGATCAGGTAGGTCTCGAGAGCTCCCCTTAGAAAAGGGAGGAAAAGAAGAAGATGGAGTGGAAGGGGGGATTCTTCCAAAACGAAGATAAGGCCGTAGGGTAAAATCGGTCTATTTATTGTAAGCTTGGATCATTCTGATTGGATTATTACTGATTATGGATGAGAATCCAGCAGTGCTCAATCATATCATGTGCTCCTCTGAAATTAGTTTATAAAACTACACTTATGAGGACTCGCAATAGGTGTATTGTATTTTACGCTGTAAAAACGGTTTAATATATAATCTTTCCCAAACGTCACCCCTAAACCCCAACCATTAGAGAAAACTTGTGGCAAACTTTGAATGTCAGAAGACCCCCTGTCTTCTGTTGAACAAATAAAAGATATTTTGATGAAATCTGGTTGCTGGGACCCATCGATTTCCCTAGTAGGAAATAGATTACTACATAGGTCAGTGGGTCGCAGCAATCAGCATTTTTCTAAATATCTTTTTTGTGTTTAACAGAAGAAAGAAGCTCAAATATGTTTTGAATAAGCAAAGGGAGAGTAAATGATAAAGCTTTCATTTTTAGGTGAAAATGTCCTCATAAACCACATCAACATTGTAATACTTAGGTCATGCCCATGTCATTATACAAGTTTTTGTCCTCATAAACCACCCAAATCAGTGTGCGTCATACACACACACATAAACATCTGTCTTTATGCTAACTGACCCAGCCGAGGCTCGAACCAGCGACCTTCTTGCTGTGAGGCAATCCTGCTTCCCACTGCGTCACTGTGCAGCCCATAACTAAACATGTGTGATCATATATTTTTGTCACTTGGTTCTCTATTATATTTGTTTGTTTGTTTGTTTATTTTTTGTTTGTTTGTTTGTTTGTTTGTTTGTTGGTTTGTTTGGAAAGCCTATGAATACCAGATTCAGGAACTGCTCCTTCATTCCCCTCAGCCATTAGGACATTAAACTCCTAAGGTAGCCAGTGGACTAGGCTGGTCTAATCTGTCTTAAATATCTCCGGACAGTTATTATTGAAAATTGTATCCATCTCTTTGCACACAGTTATTTTAACTTCTGCTGTATGAATGATTTATTTGCACTATAGTTATTGTACTCTAATACACAAAAGGTCAATCCTACACTAGCACATTTTTGCGCAGTCAACACTACATGCAGTTTTTACATAGTCAACATAACAGATGTACATATTCTACATTATGTAGTCCATCCATAATTCTATTTACACATCAGTTTATCTTTATCTTATTATGTTAATAATTACATTTTTATTTTATTATTAAAATGTGTGCATATCAATTTTTTTTTCATTTCACTATGTACTTGTCTTACTTGGGCATTCTATTGTATTGCAAATGAATATACTGTATAAACAATTCATTATACAGAGAAGCTTGTTCCCACATTGTGCATGAGACAATAAATGCTCAAATGCTGAATTCTGAATAGGAAAACTGCTTTTTTGGCACCATGTACTGTAGTTGGCCAGAAAATTTACCAACAAAATCCTGTTCCCCAAGTATTGCCCAAAAACATTTGCAATGTCAGTGCTCTTCTGATGAGCTACTGCTGCCCTCTTGTGTTCTGCAGACACTGCATCTGAATTACCAAAACCTATTGCCACAGTAAATACAGTATTGAGTACACAGGGCTGTCAAACTCCTGGAGAGCCACAGCTCTGGACTGTTTAGCTTTAACTGTAATTAAACACACCTGATCAAACTAATTGAGTCCTTCAGGCTTGTTTGAAACCTACTGGTGAGTGTGTTGAAGCAGGGTTGGAACTAAACTCATGCTGTAATCATTCTCAAGATGAGTGTTGCATGCTTGCTGTACATGAAGAAGAAGAGCAGGTAAAGTGGCTTATAGGGATAGTTCACCCAAAATGGAAAATGTACTCAACATTTACTCAAGTGGTTCTAAATCTTTATGAGTTTCTTTATTTTGTTGAATAGTAAAGATGATATTTTGAAGAAAACTGGAAACCTGTAGCCATTAACTTCTATAGTAGAAAAAAAAAAACAAGTCTGTGGTTACAGATTTCCAGCTTTCTTGAAAAAATCTTATTTTCTGTTTAACAGAAAAAAGAAAATCACAAACTGGTTTTGTCATCATTTTCAGTTTTAAGTGAACTGTTATTTTAAGCAACATCCTTTGAAAAAATTGAAAATGTGAATACAATTAACAATGAAACTTTAAAAACTTAAGGCAATACAATAACAAGGTAAATATTTCAATCTATGGCTGCATTTCAGCTCCTTGTGAGATGAGAATTATTGTAAATGCAATGAATGTTACAAGAAAAGCAGTTAAAGGGATAGTTCACCCAAAATTGAAAATTCTGTCATTATTTACTCACCTATCACTTGTTCAAAACCTATTTGAGTGTCTTTTTTCTGTTGAACACACACACAAAGATATTTTGAAAAATGCTGGTTGCTGAGACTTATTCATTTTTATATTAATTTTTGCCTACTATGGAAGTCCATGGGTCTAAGAAACCAGCATTTTTCTAAATATCTTCTTTTGTATTTAACAGAGAACATTTATAAAGGAGAGAAACACAATAGTAAGTTTTTTATATATATACCCTCTGTGAGTGTTAAACGTGGGATAATGATTATGTTCACACTCCGTTTCCTTTTTTAGGATGGTCTAGGCCTTGTCCTTGTCTCAGATTATGGGTAGATTTTATTTAATGGCTTGTCAAGACCACAAATGCGTGAATATCAATCTCGAATGCAACTTCAAATTCTTATAAACTTCTCAGTGGGGATTCCAAACATAGCAAATCATTATTGTTGTTGTTGTAAAAGATGCAAAATTAGTATCCATGTGAGCCTTTTTTTATGAATATGAGCATGATTAAACAAGATACTGATTGTAGGCAATTGTTTGATAAGTTGTAATGCAGTGGCTTGAATGGACCCTTTTCACAATGACGTCACTTCACTTCCCCCTATCGGCAACACAGTGTATTATTTAGTTTTTTTTAGATGTCTGATGTTCTCACCTTGAAAGCAGACAACAGAAAACAGTCGTAGTCACAGTCTAACCGTCTGTAGTAAATATACAGCTGCCTGGGTGAGTTCTCTATGGGCAGTTGTGTGTAGGCGGAAGTAACGATAAACTGCATAGAGTGAAACCTGACGTCGCGTGACGTCATGTGAAAGGATCATTTCATACGCCAAAAATTGCTCCCAGAATCAGTAGTTATTAATAGCTTTGAGAATGGTGGTCTTAATATGCTGGATTTCTGTACATTTAATAATACTGTCAAAATTAAATGGGGCAAAAATTTTCTCAAAAATCCAACCTCAATATGGAATTTTATTCCAAATTTCATATTTTCTAAATTCGGAGGGCTTAATTTCTTATTACTCTGTAACTATAATGTTGAGAAAATTCCAGCTAAATTATCTCAATTTCATAAGCAATTTCTTCTTGCCTGGTCACTATTATACAAGCACAACTTTTCTCCTCACAAATATTTTATTTGGAATAACCAAAATATTGTATACAAAAACAAATCACTTTTCTATCAACGCTGGTTTGAAGCAAATATTCTGCTTGTTAGTCAGTTATATAACTCAAATGGCCATTTATTAAATTATAAAGAATTTCTTAATCGATTCAATATTCCCATCCCCCCTAAAGAATTTGCTGTTGTATTTGATGCTATACCGTCTGGAGTTATTAGATTATTCCAAGGCATCCCCTATCCTTCTGTGCTTCCTCTTTTAGACCCTTCTACTACAATGGTTGGAAAATGTTGT
Organism: Danio aesculapii; assembly: GCF_903798145.1. Classification (NCBI taxonomy): domain Eukaryota; kingdom Metazoa; phylum Chordata; class Actinopteri; order Cypriniformes; family Danionidae; genus Danio; species Danio aesculapii. The sequence goes on along the minus strand of NC_079440.1, from coordinate 16,957,377 downwards.
TTCTCTGCAACTTCATCTAACAAATCAGTACGATCTTTATTTCTTAATGGAATTATTTCAGTTCCTAATGTTACTTGTTATTGGAATTCTTTTGTCTCAGATATTGATTGGAGAAAAATATGGCTCATCCCAAATGGCTACTTAATTACAAATAAGGTAAAAGAAGTTTCATTTAGAATTATTCACCCTACATACCCAGTCAATACTCTTTTAGTAAGATGTAAAAAAGATATTGATATTAATTGTTCATTTTGTGGGCAGCACCCTGAGTCCCTGGTTCACTTGTTTTGGCAATGCAGTTACTCTAGTTTGCTTTGGAAAGATTTTTCTCTTTTTATAATTGAGAATGTTGATAAAGAATTTTCCTTACTATGGGAAAATGTTTTATTTGGTTTTGTTAATTATAAAACAGAAGCTTTACATAAAAAGAAAATATATTTTCTTAATCTTCTTATCTTATTAACAAAATTTTATATACATAAATGTAAATTTTCAAACCAAAAACCTTTTTTTTATATTTTGCTTACTGAAATGCAGTATTACTTTGAAACAGTTTCTAACTCTTTTACAAAAAAGGCTTTAAAAACAACTGAAATTTGTAAATCATATAATATTTTTCTTTAATGTGTAATGTAAATGCCCCTTGTGTTGTATTTATATATATATATATATATATATATATATATATATATATATATATATATATATATATATATATATATATATATATATATATATATATATATATTTATTGTTGTTGTTGTTCTTGTTGTTGCTTCTTTTTACTATAATATTTTCCCTTTGGCTTTCCATTCTCTTTTGAATGTACTGTGATTGTATATTCTCATTTTTGCATAATAAAAAAAAAAAAAAAAAAATTGCTCCCAGATGAAGAGACAGAGAGATCACTTGCATATTTAAGAACTATAGCGCCACTATGTGGGGGATAGCAGATAGTGATGCTGCTACTATTCCCATAAAATCATAATTGTTCTATATGGTTTTATAAATTTTTCAACGAACTTATTCTGTTTATGAAGTCTCTCAAAGCTGTAAAAAATGTAAAAGCTCTGTCTATTGTAAGCTATTATGAATCAGTTTTAGGCGTCTAGTGAATGTCTTCCTTTTGTTTTGTTTTTTGTTTTTGAATTTCAATTATCTTTGGAATTTTTGTTTGTTGCCTGTTTTGCTGTATTTGTAAACTGCTAATGCATAATTAAAAAACAAACAAAAAAAAAGTATGACAGCACACCTAATAGCCTACATCTACTGATATTAATTTGTTCTTGTTTCTGTTTTATAAATTACTCTTAAAAGAGCATCTTTTATGTAAAGTATTTTTAAATATGGATCATTTCATTCTAACCACAGAAAAGGAAAAGGAATCTGACTCTCACTTTGGCCACACGAGCGCGCAGTGCTTTGCCTGTTGTGCGCGCGCACCTGACACCTGTCACACTGTGACGAGTTTCTGGCTCTTCTGATGCACGAGAGCAGAGCGGTGCTTGACGGTCGCGGGGCAGCACTCAACCCACATCACCGAAGCTGGAGCAAGCCGTCCGAAACCCTCCAAACTTCCACTGGGCCGGGCCAGCAGGCCAGCAACCCCCGATCTGGACCGATGTGCTGGCCGAGATGTCTCGACACATTTATATCAGGAATAAGATCGGCGAGGGAATCCAAGCACCTATATTTCAGGTGACTATATTTAAACTTTAACTGTCATTTGACAACTCTTCATGATTAAAAACCCAAATATTTTGTAATATTTGTGATAGTTAGTATTCACTTAGTACTCTTTAGTAGTCTATTCTAGAGAAGAAGTAGAGCGTGTTGACGAATGTTTTATAAGTAGTTTTCAATGAGGTGTGATGTTTTAATTTTTGGATAGGGCGTCGAGGGTAGCCAACTTGAATTAAATACAAGGGCATTTAGACTTTTACCAAACTTAACTTTCACAATTTACAATAAATATGATACTTGAAGCAAAAATAAATCGCTTGCGAGCGTTATTATTCGAATTGCTGACCGCAATGATGAAGGAAACTCACCTCCATCCCCTGACTCCATTAAGAGCACCCTAATGCTGTGAAACGAGCACACTGACCTACTTTTTTGGTGGCCCTATTAAACAAACTTAAAAAAGAACAAGCTCTCTGTCTCTCCTCAACACTACTATAAACCCTAGAGGCCCCCTAGAAATAGAAACAAATCAGACCTTACTAATTAATATCCCTTAAGTGACTATTTTTGGTCAACCCACCCCATCTTTCTCTCTTGCTCTTCACAACTATCAAGCCCTTGCGAAATGTACCAAATTCACAATGGATTTCCAACTTTAAGCAGCATGATATTTGTAGTAAAATTGTAATCAATATTAAAATTAAAACTTTTACTATTCTAATAACATTTTTTAAGAAAACTGTTTGTTGCAATTATGTGGGTTATAAAAATAAATTGTAACAAGTATGTGATTTATTCAGTCTTATAGATAACCTTTATTAATTAAAACAAATTTGAGGGGGTGGGGTCATTGCAATATGTAATTTACAAGGTAAAAAGAAATAATTCTGAGTTCATATCTACCAGATTTTTTTCCTTTATAAATGTAAAATATAAACCTGCAATTGGGAGTCAGCCAAATGTGGATGAGGGTGCAAGCGCTGCAGGAGAAATAAAAAACCTGCTACGTATAGTGCATTAGTGACCATTAATGAGGTTTCATTTGGTAATGAGAGCCACTTGCATCAATGTAAATTATATGTGCAATGTAAAATATAAACCTGCAATTGTGAGTTACATTTTACAAAATAGAAAAAACTTCATGAAAGCTTCATGAAAAAAATCATAACTTTTTCGCAAGAAATAAACTTGTATTTCTTAAAAGTTCAAATCAAATTCACAATAAAAAGTCACAACTACCTTTTCTTGTTCTTCGATAACCTTAATTTTTATTTTATTTTTTTAAACCTCCTGTAATTTTTTTTCAGCTGTAGCCGATTATTTTCCTCCAGGTGTAAAGTAAGGGTTAATATCTCTGATATACACTCAGGCTGAATGAACACTTGTTCAGTCCTACCTCTTATATAAATCCATTAATAAATTGCACATATAATTTACATTGATGCAAGTGGCTCTCATTACCAAATGAAACCTCATTAATGGTCACTAATGCACTATGCGTAGCAGGTTTTTTATTTCTCCTGCAGCGCTTGCACCCTCATCCACATTTGGCTGACTCCCATGTTTAAAGGAACACTTCCCTTTAAAAAAAGGCTAATAAATTTTACACCTCGCCTAGTCTACCATTTGGAATTAATTCAGCCCCTCTCCAGGTCTGGCTGAATCACTTTTATCTTAGCTTAGCATAAATCAATGAATCGCATTAGACCATTGGCATCTTGTACAAAATAATTCAAAAATCATTTTTGATAATTTGCCTATTTGAAACTTTAGTCTCCTCTAACACCAAGACTGTAATGAAAAGTTGCTATTTTCCAGATCTATATGGCTAGGGACTTTAATATCAATCCGGCGTAACAATCAAGGAACTTTGCTGCAAAACCATAGCTATTTCAGGCACAATGATATTATACAGCGCTTGAAAATAGTCCCCATCAAGATAACAGCCTTACTTTTCAGTATCCGTCATCTTAGTACACAATGTAAATACAGAAGAGTCAAGCTTTAAATAGGAAAAACTCTTTTTTGATTTTTTTGTATAAGATGCTAATGGTCTAATCTGATTAAATGATTTATGCTCAGCTAAGCTAAAAGTGCTTCTGCTAGACACAGAGATCGACTGAATGGATTAAAAAATGGTAAAACTCACCTGTTTAACTCTAGGGAGTTGTAAAATGAGCCTATTTCCAAAAAAAGTGGAGTGTTCTTTTAAGTGTGCTGTTTAGTTATAGTGTACTTATTTCTAGTGGAATATTCAGTCCATATTTGTTACGTATGTGTTGTAAGTTTCTTATAACCATCACAGCTACTTGACCAATAACCTCAATACTTATACTGCTCCTTATTCCAAATATCAAGAACAAGATTTCCTTAAAATGAATTCTAATATTGTATTATCAAAAGTAAATGATTGAGAAATGACGAACATTCATTCATGATTTACTCATTTCTCCCTCTACAGGTGAACAGGGGAACATATTCAAGGCGCAGTCGGCTGAAGAGGTCTGATGGCAGCACCACCTCCACCAGTTTCATCCTCAGACAGGTAAAGACATTAAAAGAGTCTGGTTCTTTAGAGACTTTAGCATTACTTTAAGGTCTTTATCCATAAAAGAAATGATCTGTCCCCCTATTTGGGCTCAAATACATTATTAATCAAATTTAAAGTCATTAAAGCAAGCATATTCTGTGTCATTATTTGTTTTTGTTTTGTTCATTTGCAGAGATTCTTGATTTTTGCCTTCGAAAATCTTTTTTTTATTTCATCGTAACAGGTTATAATTTAGCTTTGTAACTGTTCATAATTTAATTAAATTGTTTTAAATAATTTACATAAATATAAAGTGTATAAGCAAACATGATTTACATCAGGCAGACATTCTTACATGAGATAATGTGAACATATCCTGTATTGTGTACACAATGTTGAAATAAGATTGGAAAATAAAAAGGGGTAAGGTAATTATTAAAAGGTTTCAGTCTATAATCAATTTAATGTGCTTATATAATCAGTTACTTATGGAAAATAACACAATACACACACCAAGAGACAAGGTTATGTGTATTGAAAAATCAGAGACAGACTAAATATAAAAGAACCGTGACAACATCTCCAACTGACTTTACCTTTTTTGTTTGTGAAAATAGAAGACTTTTGCACAGCACTGGAAATATTTGGATTATGGTTTTATACAGTATATCCTATAATAAACAGTAATGTGTAAATGTTGAAACACCCTATGATAATCTGATTATTCTATATCAGCACATAAAAAAAATTATGTGATCTTTGACAGGTCTTAAACCTCAGATGAGCAACAGCAAATAGCGTTAACAAAAAGTAAGACAGGCACTACAAATCAAATGCCTATTCACTCACCCTCAAGTGGTTTTAGACGTTATGTGTTTCTGAAAGGTTTGAAAGAATAAGTAAATGATGACAGTATTTTTGGTGAACTGATCTGTTTAACTGTTCATCAGAAGAATTAGCAGGTCTGGATCTTTCAGGTGTGTGTTAACACAATACCTGTCCAATGTCCATCTAAGACGATGATCCCAAACACACCAGCAAATCTACATAGATTAATTAGCATAGTTAAAGAAAATAAATGCAAAAGAGAAAAGATGCAAATAAAATTAACAGTGCTTTTCTGATTTTCAGAGAAGTCGTATAGTATTCACACAACTTGAATAATTAGATATGACTGTATAGTCTTCATCATATAAATCTTTTCTATCTTGGCTTCATTTTTGTTACATACAGTGAGGGAAATAAGTGTTGAAAACGTAATGTTTTTTTAAGTTTTAATTTTTTTATTATTTAATGTCGATATTATTAAGCAATATTTTTTTGAATGGCTACAGAGCAAAGAATTGTTATACAATGACTTTCCTAATAGCACTAACTTGCCTAGTTAACCTAATTAACCTAGTTAAGTCTTTAAACTGCACTTGAAACTTGAATCTTGAAACATACAGTAGGTGACACTTTAATATGAGCATTACCTCTGCGGCTTGTATTGCCGCCGCTCTAAAGAAGAAAGAACGTTTTTTTATAGGTATGACCACAGTTTGCAACTATGCCACCAGGGGGCACAAAGAGACGGAATGCGAACGGACAAAAATAGCTTATACAGTAACTGTAAATACTCTGCTACTTGTAAATAAAGATAAACAATAAAACAAAGCATTATAATTCCTTCATTAATCATTAAAAACTTGTTAACAAGCTTTATTATCATTGTAAACTTTTTAAGTGCAATGGGGATTCATTTTGGAAAGTAGAATTAAAGAAATAAAAGACATCTAAAATGAAAGTACAAACATAAATTCAAATAAGTATGCCTAAAAAATTAAAATAAAGCAGTGTTTTAGCCTAAATATAGAGAGATGTACAGTGTTATTTTAAAGTGATAGGACGAAGACAGTCAATAATTAAGCTTTTTCATTTATGCTTTCATTTACAGTTTTAATTTACATTTTCGTTGTTGATTATATTTGACTATCTCATTTTATGCCTCAAATACTGTACATAAATAATAAATGAATAATTAAATAGGCCTAATTATTTATTTAAAGATATTACCAGTGAAACACTGAGAAACGGTCCGGGGCTATTTTTATTTAGGCCTAATAAAATTTAAAAGAAAGCTGGAAAGTGGGCTATATTATTCTAATTCTAGCCTATATTATTTTAATTCATTTCCTCTGTATCTGTCACTTGCGGTTTAGTGCGCACACGCTGAGCGACATGAGAAACAACAAGGCAATATTGACCTTTTTTTATAGGCCCACACTGAATCTGCGCACGCAGAATTCTGCAGATTTTTAGCCCATCATTAATTCTGTTTATTTACTTGTGTAAATGTGTGTAAATTTATATTTATTCAGTTTTTAAATTCATTACAGTAATATTATTGACTAATATGAAAATGTTCATCTGATTTATGTACAATGCAGTTTGTACAGTAATATATACAGTAATAGTCTTTTAGCAGATATATTATATGAGAGACTTGCTTTGTTTACCAAATAATGTGGATCTAATTGGATTTGCATTTTAAACATTAAATAAAAGTTTAAAAATATATTATTTTTTATTTCACATATTAAGGTTTTAGTTACGATACTCCCAATATTATTCCGCAGAAATCCACAGATTTTTACCAAAATTCTCAGCAGAAATAGCAAAAAACGTCCGCAGATTCCATCTGGCCCTAGAGGCTCCTATAGTATATAGTAATTTAGTTTACATATAGTATTGCATTAATTTGCATAGGCGTTTTATAGTTTATTAATTCATTCTTTTCGGCTTAGTCCCTTTATTAATCTGGGGTCGCCTCAGCAGAATGAATCGCCAATTTATCCAGCATATGTTTTTATGCAGCGGATGCCCTTCCAGCCGCAACCCATCACTGGGAAACACCCATTCACACACACACTCAAACACTACTGTAAATTTTAGCATACCCAATTCACCTGTACCACATGTCTTTGGACTGTGGGGGAAACCGGAGCACCCAGAGGAAACCCACGCGAACATGGGGAGAGCATGCAAACTCCACACAGAAATGCCAGCTGACTCAGCCGAGGCTTGAACCAGCGACCTTCTTGCTGTGAGGCGAACGTGCTACCCACTATGCCACCGCGTCGCCCCGTTTTATAGTTTATATATGCCTAAAATGAACGCCTCGATTAGGAGTTCTTCATTAAAACATAAACCTGCGTTTTTAATGACCGATGTGGGTGTCACAAAATACTTTTTAAACCAATGTTTTTTATTATTATTATTTATTGTGAACAGCACTTAATAAAAACTGCAATGTATTTATTACACCACCTATTGGAAAAAAACTATCAATTACAGTGCTTTCCACAGGGTTAAAATATAGGACTTGCGGTGTATCTAGTAAAATATTATGTACTGTCATCATGTCATCAAGAAAGTTATTAGAAATTAGTTATTAAAACTATTATATTTAGAAATGTGATCTCTCTGTTAAACAGAAATTGGGGGAAATATTAAATAATTAAAATGTATATGTTAATATATCAAAATATTTATTGTATAGATAACTTTATATAATATTTTAGGCTCATTATTATTAGCTCACTAAAAATTTTGTTTGATTTTTATTTTTTTCCGATTTGCTTCAAAACAAACTACTGTGTCCAATGACTTGCGTAATAACCCTAACTTTAAACTAATACACCCAGTTACACCTTTAAACTGCACTTTAAGCTGCGTACTATCCTACTATCTTGCAAAATAACTAGTAAACTATTATTTATAAAACAAATTAGTTATTAGAAATTAGTTATTAAAACGACTGTGTTTAACAATGTGCATCTTCTCTCCATCAAACAGCACTTACATTAAACTCACATTAATCACATTAAACTTGTTTCTAACAAAAAAAATTGTTTACCTGATATGTATGTGCATTTAAGAAAACACCATGGTTGATTTTTTGACTGTAAATATAAGAGTATTTCAAATTTTGAGACTATTGCAGAATAATGATTATATTTTTATTATAAGATCACTGCAAACACACTGGCTAAAAGAAACCTGACTGTACATTCAAAAGAAAAAATGAAGGAACAAGAGAGAATGAAAGCGGCAGAGGGGAGGCTTGTTCTCTCTCTCTTTTCTCATCAGCGCTCGCAGTCAAGGAGAACACACGTCAGCAGCAGCAGCTCTGACTGGAGGGTCTGCTCAGCCAATCAGCACGCAGCTGCTCAAGTGTGTCATCAGCTAGAGATTGAGGAAGGCTCTCTCTCTCTCTCTCTCTCTCTCTCTCTCTCTCTCTCTCTCTCTCTCTCTCTCTCTCTCTCTCTCTCTCTCTCTGATGCGGGGAGCAGCGCCGCGCCGTGTGTGTTTTGTGCGTGTGTGTGTGTGTGCGAGCGTGTTGCTGAGAGATGATGAAACGTCCGCGTCAGTGAGCCGTTGGGAAGCTTCTCCCTGCCTGAGGATGTGAGAGAATTGGAGGCTGAACGAGGGATCCACTCCATCCTGCAGGCCGAGCCGTCTGCACAGGCCTGCTTTCCCTCTTTCTCTCTCTCTCTCCATCCTATCTTTCTCTCGTGAGGCATCTCTCACCCTTTTTTCCCTCCTTGTTCTTTCTCCGTGGAGCAAGGGGATCGTCATCCCCCATCGATTCTCTCTCTTTTTTTGTGTGTGTGGTGGTGGCTCCCTCCTCCTCCTCCTCTTCCTCCTCCTCCTCCTCCCCCCTCTCTCCATCTCCACCACCTCCTCTCTCTCTCTTTTTTTCTCTATTCTTCAAGAGGACCTCTTTGGAATAGCAAACCTCCATGTATGACAATTTGTACCTGCATGGATTTGAAGACTCGGAGGCGGTGAGTTTTTTTTTTCTCGTGATTGGAATCGGCTATTGCTATATATAGTCTTTTCCCACTGGCTGTGTGTGTGTGTGTGTGTGCGTTTGTGTGTGTGTGGCTCAGCTGTGCTGCACATACAGGGCCTGCGAGACTCAGTGTACCATGATTTTTTTTTAAGATGCAGCCCACCGATATCCGTGGGTGTGCTATTGGGAGATGCTCATCTGAGGCTTTGTGTGTGTGTGTGTGTTTTAATAGCACACATTTCCATTGAACATTCACTCATATTCCAGTGTGTTAGGAGAACGGCTATTGCCAAAAGAACAGCACGTCTCTCATTCATTTTTTTGTTCAATTGGGTATGTGGGATGTGACTTTCTATTCATTGTAGGATTTATACCTGACGTCTTTATGGTGGAAATTGCGTAGGGTGTTATCGCGCTGGTCAAATTGTAAAGCTTCATTTGCTGTCGGACTGTTAAAGGGGCAGAGCCGCTTCTCGCTGATGTGTAGAATGTAATGAGTCACATGGCTTAGGTGCCCCACTTGAATGCCTTAAAATGAAATCGAGCCAGAAGTCTGGAAAAGACATCAAGGATTTTTTTTTGGTGTGTGTGTGTGTGTTAGAGGCCCTTGGAAACCACTCTAATCCTCATCAGATTTGTTTATTATCTGATATTCGGTAATAGAGGCTATTGATCTATTTTAGCCTTAAACATGTTTTTTGTGTATTTTTGTGGATGAAAATTTACTTTTTTTTTTTTGCTAAGCTAATTATTTATTTAAGCTAATTATTTAAAATGAGTTGAAACAACACAATTATTGAGGGTTTTTTTTTTGGGGGGGGGGAGCAACTTAATTATTTTATGTTCAATCAACTTAAATTTGTAAAAACTATTAGGTTAAATTAATGGATTTGTGTTGGGACAACATGAAGGAGTTGTGTGGAGCCCTGCATTTTTTACAGTGTACACTAAAAAGAGACTATTGCTGCCTGTTCAAACTTTGTATTTAAAATGAGTTGAAACAACAAAATTCTTAAGGTTTTTTGGGACAACTTAATTGTTTGATGTTCAATTCACTTAAATTTGTAAAAACAGTTAACTTAATCGGTTTGTGTTGGAACAACATGAAGGAATTGTTTTACAGTAGGTGTTGTGTTACTTTTAATCTAGAAAACTAACAGTTTAAAGGTGCAGTAGGTGATTGTCTTCAGAAACATTTTTTTTGTTGTGCTGCACTGTAAAACCCAAAAAGGTAAAGTAACTCAAACCGTTTGAGGAAACCGATTGCAACAAATTATTTAAGTTCAAAACTAATGCTAATGAGTACTGTGAACTTAATCCATTTGAGTAAATGAAGCAATTTGAGCACAGTAAAACCCAATAAATGAAGAGAACTCAAACTAAATGAGTTCTGTAAAACCTAATAAGCTAAGGCAACTCAAACCGTTTGAGGAAACCGATTGCTTCAAACCATTTGAGTTAAAAAAACGAATCTAAATGATTACTGTGAACTTACTCAATTTAAGTCTAAGTAATGAGGTATTTAATTAACCCATTACCTTCAACACTGAGTTTAAAACTCTTTTCAAATAAGTAGAATTAGCTTCCAGTCAATTTGAGTTAGCTACACTAATTTCATTTGATTAAGTGGACTGTTGGGTTTAATGACTTAAATGGCACCTAGGTTACCCCTTTTTTTAGATTTAATCTAGGTCTTTTGTGTCTCCAGAATGTCTGTAAAGTTTCAGCTCAAAACACCCATCAGATTTTTTTATTATACCTTTTATAAGTTTCTTTTTTATACCTTTTTGTATCAGGTAGCGGTTTTGTTGTACTGCGCCTTTAAGGCTAGTCCTCCCCGCCCACCATTTCTACGTGCCTTTCTGCATGCCTTAATCTCCTCCCTCGGCGGAATTAGACAACAGACAGACATGAAGGAAGAAGATCTCACGTAGCGTTCGTGAGAAATACTACAGTAAGAACTTTACCAATGAGTATTTGATGCATTTGTTGTGGATTTGCAACGATGAGTCACACACAATGTCGTTGCAAAGTTCATTCGCACACACAGATACACGCACACACATACACAGCGCAGACACGCACACAGACAGCGCGCTCATTTAGCTTTGCACTCTTTTTTTTACGCAAATGTGACAGTATACAGGTTAATATCCACTGCTGTATGGATATCTGTTATGTTAATGTACAAAATAAACCTGATTTAACGTTCACAAACCGGGATTGAAGCGTCTACTTTTATAATTGTTCTGAAGTAAATTGCTGTAATTCGTTACACACGTGCACTGTTTTAAAACCTTTTAAACTTGTGAAACTCACTCTTGATCACATTTGATGATGATTGATGATCCTAGCAAACTGAACAGACCTTTTATTCCCGGTTGCTTTGCGCACGTCCTGTCTTGTTGGTATGATTATACACGTGACTACCGGGACATGTTAATAATAATGTCAATCAAATTGGTTGGCGGTGGGGACCGCACTCCCACGTCAAGTTGCGGTCGGTCTAAAAACCGATCCAATTGGTCCACCGTTTTTATGTTGTTAAATTGAAAAAAAAAAAAGGACTGGGTGTGTTTGTATCACCCCAATATGACAGCCTATACACTATACACACATGTCTGTCCAAACAGCTTGAAAAGTAGATTTTTCACCATAGGTGCTCTTTAAGGAGGCGTAGCTTTGGACGGCAGGGGAGGGATGTATATTTCCAAAGCTGTTATGCTAACGCTAGCATTCTGGCAGCTCACCTACTGCACCTTTAACTTTGGCACAAAACAAGTGCCAAAAGTGGTAGGGCTGCGCGATATTGAAAAATTTTACATTTCAATGTTTTTTTATTTTGCAATTACATAATATTAGTAATAACCTTTATTTAACCAGGTAAGTCAATTGAGAACCAGTTCTCATTTACAATGGCGACCTGGCCAGGAGGCAACTTCAAAAAACAGATATAGTACAAAGCAGCAGGGACACAAAACAATAACAATTTCACAAATGCAGATAACAACATATAAAACCAAGGACACACTAAAAACAAGCACAGTGATCTTATACTATTAACTGATGATTCCAAGCTTCAGCTGCAGAAAACTGAAAAGAGTAGCGACCAAGTGAAGCGCAATTTTGGGTATGCAAAGGTTAATAAAACTACTAGAGTAAATATAGTGGAGTTTTCCCAATAAGAGTTTTGTAAATGAACAGAAACCAATGATTTTGTCGACGTGATTGAAGAGAAGTCCATTTCAATAAAGATTACAGTTGACAGTAATGAGGGTTAAATGGCGCACCAGTAATAAAACAAATTGCTGCATGGTAAAAAACATCCAGTCTGTGAAGGAGAGCTTTTGAAGCAGATTTTTAAATTAATTCCCCATAATCCAAAATTGGTAATACTGTTAACTTGACCAAATGCTACTTTGAAAAGTGCATAAACGAAGATTTGTTTCTGTAAAGAAAACCAATACTGGCTTTAACCTTTTTGAACGATTCATTAATGTGATATGAATACAATAACTTGAATAATTATTTGGGAAGAATTCATAATTTTCGATTAATTGGGATGATTATGAATCTGTAGAGGAGTGCATTTGTATAAAATATAATAAACAATCTTCAAGCATAGAAAAATACAATGAATAAAAAGATCAACTAAATAAACAGTTTTATTGTTTTTCAAGGGGTTTAACAGTATTCTTGTATACAGTAATTGAATAATCAAATGCAAAATAATACTGCATAGTCTTCCTTCTATAAACAAATCAATAACATTTATCATTATTATTTTTCAAAATTACAAATGGTAGTTTCCTATGCCTGAATGCTTTTAAAATCCTCACGCCTCAAAAAACACATGCAAATGATCAAATATCCCCTGATGTAACTATTGTGAATGATCACATTGCGATATCGATGCTGAAACACTATATTGTGCAGCCCTATTTAATGGTATTACAGAACAGACAACCTGTATAGATGAACGGCATTGAATGTATATTAAAAATCACCCAGAAATAGTTGCTCAAATTAAAATTGATTTCACAACTGTTTACAAGCTGCGAGTTATTTATTTTTGAAGTTTAGCCTGTTTCGAAAGAAACTTTTAAGAACTTTAGTGACTTGTAGAAATGTAATCTTTTACTTACCTTTTTACAGTGTAAGCTGATTTTACATATAATACACACTTCAAAATGGGAGAATTTAGAAGTTTAGAAGTATTTGTCCTCTGCGATACAAACTCAAAAGAATTATACAGTGGTCAGCATAACTGAGTACACCACATTTTGAAAATGGACATTTTTATCCATTTCTTAGTGAATATAGGCAATGTATTTTGGCACATTTAAACAAAACAGATTTATTAAACTGATATATTTATTAAAATAATATTTTAGTCACCAAACATATTTAGAAATTAAAACTAAATTTTTAATTAAATTAATTTTTTCCCTTGATTTTTCCTCTTTTTTAAAATTTGTATATAATATTTTTCTATAATATATAAATTTGACTGTACTAGTTTTTGGACCATTATCGACCATTATTTTGTTAGATAAGCTCCGGATTTGGCTTCAGTACTGACTAATGGAATGTATGTGTACAAATATAATATTGTATAGCTTCCCATTAAAAATATGAATTTAAAAGGTTTGTGAGGGGTGTACGTATATACAATATGCTGAGCACTGCATGTTAAAGCTCAATAAAAGCTTAAAAAGATTGTTCAACCAAAAATAAAATTACTCACCATTTACTTACACTCAAGTTGTTCCAAACCTTTATGACTTTCTTTCTTCTATTGAACAAAAAAAGAGAATATTTTGAAGATTGTTGGAAACCAGTGTCCTTCGACATCCAAAGTATCCAAAAAAACTAAAGTCTAAAACTAAAAAACTAAAACCAACTATTGACTAAAATCGATGGCTACCAGTTACACACATTCTCAATATTGTGTGTGTGTGTGTGTGCAACGCAAGAAAGGAACTCAAGCAGGTTCAGGAGAATTGGAGGCTGAGTAAAAGGGTGTCTGTGGGGTCTTAAAAAGTCTTAAAATGCTTTAAAAAAAATTGTAATACTTAAAAGTATTAAATAGTATCACTGCATTTTAAAAAGGTCTTCATTTTTATTTTGTCCATGTAAATACCCAATCAGTTCAACATCCATTCAATCACCAACAATCCATCTCAATAAAACGTTTAACCACAATCTTTTTATTAACTCTATTTACCAATATGTTTTAATGATCTTCCTTGCAATAATATTTGTTTAAAAGTCCTCCATGTATTTATAAACCTAGACACTGACCTGGACAGATTGTTGTGCATATATTTAATGTATTACAGTTATTAAAGCTTGTCTTTTTTGTTTAATGGGAAGTTAATGTTGGTTTTTCAGTGTTGGGTTCGCAGCTGGAAGGGCGTCCGCCGCGTAAAACATATGTTGGATAAGTTGGCGGTTCATTCTGCTGTGGCAACCCCTGATTAATAAAGGGACTAATCCGAAAAGAAAATGTATAAATGAAAGTTATGTTGGAAAATCTGTATGTACACAACTAGAATTTTGACACATTATTTAAAATATCTGGCTAAGAGATATTTAAATAATTTTTTTGATATATTTTCTACATGCCCCCCAAAAAAGATTGCCGTGTAGCCCTTAAATTCCTTTTACAATGGGCTTAAAAAACTCCAGCGAGTAGTTGAGCTCAAGCGCATCAAATGAAAAGTAAATGAAAAGCGTCTTGAAGGAGGCTGGGCATATCATATACTAAAGCGCATTTGATTGGTCAAGATCTAATGAGAAACTGAGGTGTGAGGTGATGTGAAAAAAACACAGATTCTTTTAGACGGAAGTGACAAACTGCAAGCTTTACATGTTTATATCAGATTTATATCTCCTAATGTGAATTTTGTCACTGTCTTGGAGCACATCAACATATAGATGTCCTTAAAACTTAAAGCAGACTGAAACTAACATCTAAAATGTTTTTATTTTAATTTCATGAGGCCTTTAAATTAGTTGATAAATGTATCTATCCTTAAATTGCAGGCTTTAATTGTCTCTCTTTATGACGTTAAACATAAACCTCTACCAGCCTTCCAAATTCACTCTCCAGCAAAAAAGACAGTTATCTCGTCAAAATCAAGGATGAAAGCCATTCATTTGAATTTTCGTCCTTTTTTTTTTCATTTCTCACAATCATCATTTCTGCGGCGAAAGATAAGCAAACTTGTGCATTTTTTGTTTCCCGAATCAGGCGTTTTGTGATTGGACTCACCGGCCTCAATTGGGTCCCTGCTGAAGTAAGCTTGTGCGGAGCGGCTGCCTTCAGGGAAAAACTGTTTCGCCATAGGCAGCGTGCTCAAATTTTTTTAGCCGACTGCGAGGCTTTTTTGCTCTCTCTCTGCCTCTCTCTCTAATGCGATATTGACCCGATCATTCTTTTCACTGACTTGAGCTAATGTTGTTTCCAAATTGGATTAACAGAATACAGCTTCCTAGCTTCGCTTCACTTTGAGCAGTGTCTCTCATTAATTAGAGGACTATGTACTTGCTGCTGGAATCGCCTTTATTATCTTAAAGCGGGTAAAGTGTGAATACCAACGGTGTATGGTTTTTTATTATTATTTAGAGGAAAGATGTCAGCTGCTTCTCTCGCAAACATCATAGAGCCGTCGGAGGATTTTCTGGAGATTTCAGGCGAAAATGTTCAGATTGTGTATTGTGAAGTTTTTCAAGGTCCCGAGAAGCCAGCAGCGAAGGTACTGTATGTGCTTAAAGGGAATGATCTAGATATGTTATTGCGGAGGAATGCTGAGAGGATACCGTGGTTGGTTGAGCATTTTTGAAGAAGTTTTTGTACTTGACTATTTAGAGTAGTTCAAAGGTGGAGTTTACAGAAACTTTCCTCTTGTCTGATAGATGAGGAGACGTGCAGCTGAAAAAGATGTAAGCTCTTATATATTTAGATATATATTTAGATAGGGGTTTTGTTGTGGAAAGATAATGAGTTCATAACCAGCAAATTTAGGATATAGGGCTGCATGATATTGGAAAAATCTGTATCAAAAAGCTCTATTTGAGAAAAAAATAATTAAATTAGATTGATTGAGGTGACCGGCTGGGTGAGTTGGCATTTCTATGTGGAGTATGCATGTTCTCCCCATGTTCTCTGGTGCTTCGGTTCCCCCCAGTCCAAAGACATGCGCTATAGGTGAATTGAATCAACTAAATTGGCCGTGGTGTATGAGTGTGTGTGAATGATTGTGTATGGATGTTTTCCAGTACTGGGTTGCAGCTGGAAGGCCATCTGCTGTGTAAAACATATGCTGGATAATTGGCGGTTCATTCCGCTGTGGTGACCCCTGATGAATAAAGGGACCGAGCCAGAAAATAAATTAATGAATAATTGAGGTGATTTTGTAAGGGTGTGATTTATGTATAAAAAATAATAAACAAACTGCAAGCAAGAAGTAAAGTAAACAGAGCTTTCTGGAGAGTCAAACAGTATTCAGGTACAGAAAATGAATAGTGAAATGTAAAATAAAAGTGTACACAGTGTTCCTCTAGGATTTTTTTCAGCTGTGGTGGCAGGCCTTTTACACAGATCTTCAAACTAACTATGGCGCTTTTTCAATGACAAATGTTGTGGAGATCGCATTCACGTAATGCGAATATCTTTGCTTGCACGTGGGTTTTCTCTGTCCTTGCACGCGCTCAAATAAACACTGCTCACACGCAGATTTTCTTCTGCGCTTTCAAATAAACGCAGCTGAAGTGTGGTTTAGTGTGTTTATGTAACTAGTAAGGCTGTGCGATTTGGGGAAAATATCTAATTGCAATTTTTATTTTTTATTTTTATTTATTTATTTTTTGACGGATATTGCCATTTGGATTTGATTTGCGATTTAATTTTGTACTCAAGCTACCTTTCTGTAAACATGTTGAACTCAAATTAGGGAGATAGTGTAGCTAATATTAAAAACAAAAATAATAATTATAAAAATACAGAACACTCAGCAAACTAACATGGCTGAAACAACTTTGAAATTGTAATTAGCTGTTGCTTGCTACTAGATTAAGTGACACTGGCAATACTTTCAATTGACTTTTAGCAAGACACTCCTCATATAGCCGCCTGTGGTGCTTTTTAGGTGCTGGTTGTTGTATTTCCAGGTGCTTTGGCAACACTTCTTACAACATACCTGTTTTTGTTTGGTGTCTTTGACTTTGAAACCAAAATATTCCCATATTACAGATTCTGACGGTATGATAACCTTGGAAAAATATATCACGGTTTCACGGTATTCTGATTACTTCCCTAAATTATATTATTTTTAAATGTCTATGTAAAAAACAAAAACTGTTTCCCCTTTGAACACGATATATGTTATGAGAAACATTTAAAATACATACACATACCTTAGGAATGGTATAGCAGAAATTTTTGGCAGTTTTAAAACCTTGACTTTTCCAAGCCAAGGTACACCTTGAAAACAGTTATCGTTCCATGCCTATACAGTACATATACACTTCATATCACAGCCTCTTGCGATTAGCTACTCTCAACGTTTCAATAGACCAATAGACCTACAGAACGGCATTGATGCATCCTGAAGTAAAGTGAAACGGTCAAAAACTCCAGCAAGATAAAGTCATTGTATGCAGAACCATAGACCTTTATCTTAAATAAAGTATAATTATGGAAACGGTGTTCATCATTACTGAAAGCTACATGCTCATGCATCGCGCAGCCCTGGCAGTCAGTCAGCCTGTAACCTTAAAGGGTTAAATAAATAATGTACAGCCCTACTTCGATTACAGAAAAATTTGCTCTATTATAATAAACTTAGCTTTTAATAGGTTTTGGTGCGATTATAACCGCTATTAAAGCAAAACACAACAAACAAAAAATCAACAACGACTGAATGTTTTGAATTAAAAGGTGTAATGTAGCAATGGCAGGAATGAATTTTAGTGTGGTGCCCCGTCATGGAAGAATGAATGTAGAGGACACCATTGTATAGTCTTCATTGTATTAATAATTTAGTAAAATTATTCTTCATTAAAGTTACAAATTTTGTATTTTTTTTGTAAGGTTTATTGTGCCCAAATGCTCTACATTCTCTTGAAATGCCTTTAAAACACATATAAATGACAAAGCCTGTTATGATTATACTTCGCAATGACAATGATTGTCATCTAATCAACTGTTGATCAACTATTATCCCAACTTAACATTGCATATCCTACGATGTGACAATTTTGGACACACACTTTTTGATATTGATGCTGAAATGATATATTGTGCAGCCCTGATATAAAGTTTTATAGTCTGTTAGTTTCACAATGAAAATCGCATTCACATTTATCAAGAACAAGGTTGAAAAATAAAGGTGACCGAGCCTTTTCTGTAAATGCTCCGAATTTATGGATATGAGCTTGTCCGCTCATATAAGAAATGCTCAAACTGTTGGTCTTTTTAAATCAAGGCTTAAGACACACCTGTATACTTAGGGTTCACTTTGAATTGAGCTTTTCAATATGACACACTGAAAAAAGCATATTAGTAAACTAGCAGTTTTCTGTATTTTGTGATTCATGTTTTTATTTTTTATTGTTTATTTATGATTTTGAATTGCATTATAAAATCTTGATCTTTCTTCCAATAACTTTTAACCTTGAAAAGTTTGAAAAAATCACTTTTATTAATATTTTTAAAAGTTTAAAATGATGTGATAGCCCCTTTCACACATGCAGACTTTTCTGGAAAATTACCGGCAATTTTCCGGAAAGGGATCATGTGTCAACTTTTTGAAAATACCGGTAAATTCATTACATTTTTTGGAAAGAGAAGTTACCAATACAGTACCGGTAATTTGCCGGAATGCTGCACTGTGTGAATGCAGAACAAAAATTGCCTGAAAGAGTGCGTTCATGATTAGAATGCGCTGACGTGAGACGTCTACTGCAGCCGAACATACAGACGCATTCACATTTTATTTTATGAAAATAAAAGCTTTTGAATATTTTTTAGCTGCTAGATGTTAGTCAGATAACGTTTCTATGTTCCTTGTTAATGCCAACTGTGTAAAAAAGAAAACTATACAATGCTTATGATAAACCGCTGTTTGTTTACCTTCAAGTTCTGCTTCAGTTGCTTGACGCATGTGCACATAAAGCAACCAGTGAGCGCCAGCTCACACATATTTTGTACATATCGACATGCGAAAGTGTTCCTCCATATGTTTTCATCGAAGTTGTTCACAATGCTTTTTCATCCACAGAATTTGTAATGTGGTCAAATGTGTAAACATTTAGCTGCGGTTCGCTCTTCTGCCTTTGCATGTCTTTGGGACAAAGCAGCTGCATGAATGCTAAAGCTTTAAATAAAAGTGAAACCATTAACAAAAGCCAGACCGCTTCTATGTTAACAAATACAAGCACAGCCGTTCAGAGGTCATTTCTGGTTAATGATGTCAAAATTTACCGGATACCTTGTAATGGATGTGTGAAGAGTCTTTTCCAGAAAAATTCTGGAACATTCATGCCTGCGTGAACAGTGCTTTTTGGAATTTACCGGTAAAGTCAGTCCGGATATTTACCGGTATGTGTTTGGAACCATTCTAAATTGTGAATTTCTATTATACAACATTTTTTTTCTAGAATATTTGCCATACTACACACTAAAATGTGCGTCATTAATTACTATACACAAGTCAAAGTTAAATTATGAGGTAAATATGAAATGTGAAATAATGTCTAATCTGTAAACTAGCACAATACAGTTGAAAACAAAATTATAATCTTATAAAAGTTTTATTATTTCGCAAATATTTCCCAAGTGATGTTTAAAAGAGCAAAGACATCTTTTGAAGTATTTCCTATTATATTTTAGCTTCTGGAGTAAGTCTTATATATTTTAGATTAGCTGGAATAATAAAAAATGAAAGAAAAAAGAAAATCTTGTAGAATATTTTCCTTATCACTTTAAACTGAATACTCGTATTTTGCTAAATAAATAATAAATATTATGTACTGTCATCATGGCAAATACAAAAGAAATTCCTTTATCTCCATTAAGCAGCTCTTGGGAAATATTTGAAAAAGAAAACAAATTTCACCATAAAGACGGCTAATACTTTTGCCTTCAGCTATATCTATTATTTGTAAGGATGTAATGGAGATTGTGAACAAATGCAGCTTACCTAAAGTCACCTTCTGCTCACAGGTGTATTTTTCTGTTTGCTTGAGGACCATGTATCTCTATGGCTGACAGTTGTGTCTAGTAATAGAGGTACAGGTGGTTTTTTTGCTGACCTGTGTTTCCAGCAGTCTGAATAGGCAAACATGAAAAGCACAGACCTAATGAAAATGCAGCAGACCAGACTAATGTGCATATGATAAAAAAACACTCAAATTCACTATTCAAGAAAATATAATTATAATCAGTAAAATTATTATATTTAGATTAATCGCATCCAAAATAAATGTTTGCTTTGAGTTAATAAACACTGCCTGACAAAAGTCTTGTCGTTTATCCAAGTTTTAGGAACAACAAATAGCGACTTCTAGTTGATCATTTGGTATCAGAAGTTGATTATATGAAAGGCCTCTAGATTACGCTTATTTTACCAAAATAAAATATGATGCCTTGATTTTTAATTATTTAATTAGGACAGTAAGGTCTGATTTTGCTTAGACAAAAGTCGTGTCACTTAGTAGAAATAATGTACAGACTAGAATATAAAGTCATTGTGCAGTGGAAAAGGAATTAATATTGAGTATGACTCCCATGAGCTTAGAGGTCTGCATCCATACATCTCTGCAATGACTCAAATAACTTATTAATAAAGTCATCTGCAATGGCAAAGAAAATGTTCTTGCAGGACTCCCAGAGTTCATCAATATTCTTTGGATTCATCAATGCCTCCTTACCTCATCTTACCCCAGACATGCTCAACAATGTCTTGTGACTGGGCAGGCCAATTCTGGAGCACGTTGACCTTCTTTGCTTTCAGGAACTTTGATGTGGAGGCTGAAGTATGATGAGTGCTATCCTGCTGAAGAATTTGCCCTCTCCTGTGCTTTGTAATATAATGGGCGGCACAAATGTCTTGATACATCAGGCTGTTGATGTTGCAATCCATTCTGCAGTTATCTCGCACGCCCCATACTGGATGTAACCCCAAACCATGATTTTTCCTTCACCAAACTTGACTGACTTCACTGAGAATCTTGGGTCCATGTAGGTTACAATATGTCTTCTGCAGTATTTGTGATGATTGGGATGCAGTTCAACAGATGATTTATCAGAAAAATCTACCTTCTGCCACTTTTCTAAATGATCAACTAGAAGTCAAGTTATTATTTGTTGCTTTTACACCTGGGATCAATGACAAGAATTTATATATATATATATATATATATATATATATATATATATATATATATATATATATATATATATATATATATATATATATATATATATGATACACACAAATACATAAAAACTATTTTTGTTACGTTGATATTTAAATTTATAATTTCTTTCATATACATATTTTATATCTAAATATAAATAAACATTTTATGTTTTTTTTTCTTTGTGTCTTTAAATATGCATAATAAATATATAATAAATATACACCTTACATAAATTATGTCTACATAAACTTTGATCTTGGATGCGATTGTTATATACATACAGTCAGTATATATGGGATATAGGTTTCCAGATTGACTTTAATATAACAGTTTTTCAGTTATACAGTTTGTGTATTTACCCTATCAATAGTACTAAAATATATTTTTCCTTTACCACATAAAGGTATAATTCACTCAAAAATGGTCAAATTTGCTGTTAATTTACTCAAATTCAAACCATGCAATTTATAGTCATGTTTATTTTTATAGTCTTGTATAATATAAATATAATTTATATAATGTATAATGTATTTATATATGTATATATCTATATAATCATATGTAAATAATATACAGAGTAATTGTTTCACTTCATAAGACCTCAGCATACTGTAAGAAGCCACATGGATTAATTTGTTTTGTTTATTTATTCATGCTTTTATTTAGTTTTAACTTTCAAGGTACAAGTAGCCATTAGACAGGTTTCCATCCTAAAATGCAAAGCAAATCTTTTTAAAGTAAAGAAAAAAAAAATTTCTGAGCATTTCTAACTAGTTGTTTGAGCAGCTGACTGTAGTATTGGTAACCTAGAAATCAACAGTAGGCAATAAAGCACTTAAACGAGAAACAAACTAAACAGCAACAAAAATAATACGAACACAAATGAACCGGCTGGTCGACACAAGTGAGGAGTTTGCTGTAGAATCAAGTGCTCTTCCTGAACAGCGCAAGCAAAAAAAAAAGTGGCGGACCAGTTCCTGTTTGGTGTGCCGAGTGGCGTCATAATGATAACTGGCAGCCTTCTCCACCAATGGTCGCACACCTGGGCAGGACATATATATATATATATATATATATATATATATATATATATATATATATATATATATATATATATATATATATATATATATATATATATATATATATATAACACAAAACAGAAGAGAAAGCAAGACAGAAAAAAAAACAGAAAACACCACAAAACATATGTAAAAAGTCTGCAGAAACTCTTTGATTGGCATTCTCTCTTCATGTGTGTCATCAAAGGGGGAAAGCCCCGACTATTAGTGACAATCTCTTTCTCATTAGCATAAACAGCCCTGAGTGAGAAGCAGCCGTCAGCCATTAGATTTTTCACACTGTCCCTGCTGAAGATCATTTTGAAAAGAGGGTTGGGTGTACAATCTCATTTGAATTTAAAGCGACAGTCACCAAAACAACTAAATGTGGATCAAAGCCTAAAACAGGCAGTTTTAAAGAGTACTTGAACATTATGTGTGGGGTATTTTGAGCTAACACTTTTCATACACACTCTATGGACTTCAGAGACTTACTTTGCACCTTGTTAAACGGGGCATAATAGGTCCCCTTTAAGCAATCCATATGTAAATTTACTTGGTTATGATTGATTCTTCTTGATTGCATATTTCTGAATGCCATCATCAAATATCTGAATGGTAAATAGATATTGTCAGTGTGGTCATATGTTTATGAGCTGATGCTTTAGAAGACAACTTTTGCAGTTTCCATAAATGATCTAGTGGACTAATCGAGCACTTTAAATGGCATGTCCCCTTTAAATCCAGTCCTGATGCACATATGTAATGTATTTTGTGTGGTGTGTTCGCAGGGTTCAGCTGATTCCTACACTAGCAGGCCGTCTGATTCAGATGTGTCGTTGGAGGAGGAGAGGCCGGAGGGGGGCAGTCAGGGCCGGCAGGAGCGAGAACAGCAGGCTCAATTACAGCTGGAGAGGGCAAAGGTCAGGGCACACTCAACACACATATATTATCGATCAAATACTTCATGACACTCTATGCAGTGTTAAATGGATAGTTCACCCAAAAATGTACATTTACTCATCATTTACTCACACTCTCAAGTGTTTGTAAACTTTTACACTGTAAAAAAATTTCTTTCTTTCTTAGTTTCTTTGTCTTTTTTCTAGTCCAAATATCTAAAAAATATCTAAAAAACAAGAAGCATTTTCTAGACAAGCAAAAATATTGTCTTGTTTTCAGAAATAATTCATTTTAAAGGAGTTTTTTTCCTTTAAAAAAAATTAAAATTCCTTAGCAAAATAATCTTATGTCTACAAGAAAAACAAGATTGTTTTGCTTGTTTTAAGGGAAAAAAACTAATTATTTCTGAAAACAAGAAAATACTTATTGCTTGTCTAGAAAATGCATCTTGATTTAAGAATTTTTAGATATTTTGACTAGAAACAAGGCAAGAACTCTCTTTGTCTCGATCTCTTTGTTCCGGAAGGTTAGTAAACAATAACAGAAATCATAGGTATAAAGCCTTAGTCATAGATGTTTAGTATATAAATGCAAAATAAATCAACATTGTGACACAAATGTAACCACAGATTGTACATTTTTCACAGTTTAATGTTATTTAATTGCTTCTCATAGCCTTCATGTCTGAGCTACAGTTATGCAGTATTGGTCTTGTCCAGAGATGCCCAAACTAGGGCCCACGGGCCAAAGTTGGCCATTGGAAAGATTTAATTTGGGCCGCCATCCAATCTTAAAAGAGGTGTAGTTTTTTTTTTTTTTTTTTTTTGAGGTAGTTTGTTTTATTGTTGAGATACAAAAAAGCAAACTGAAAATAATGTTTCAATTAATGTTGTAAATGAATTAGATAAAAAAAAATACACTGTCACTGATGGATGAAAGACAAATCAGAAGACATCGACAGAGTCAGGTGCAGCTTTACTAGTGTATTCGGCATTAATCTCCATTGTGTTAAAAAAGAAATCATGTTTTTGTTGTAATAAGCTCAAAAAAATTCTATTGCATTATTTAATATGATTAAATCTACTTATTTATTAATAATATAAAATAAATTAAGAAATGAACCATTGCAACTTGCAACTGTAATAAACACTCAAAAAAAATATTTTAAAAATATATTAAAATGAGCTCATACAACACAATTCTTGAGATTTTTTTGGGACAGCTTAATTGTTTTATGTTTAATCCACTTAAATGTGTTAACTTAATCGATTTGTGTTGGGACAATCTGAATAAATTGTGTGGAACCTTACATAAAAATTACAGGGTTCCACACAATTAATTCATGATGTCCCAACACAAATCGATTAAGTTAACTTAACACTTTTAACAAATTTATGTGGATTGAACATAAAAAAATTAAGTTGTCCCAATGAAGACAATCTCAAGAATTGTGTTGTTTCAGCTCATTTTAAATAAGTAGGTTGAACAAGCAGCAAAATATTTTTTTTGAGTGTACCTTCGGTCCACAGCCCCAAAGTTTGGTTTTTGGCCCTTTATAAGAAAAAGTTTGGGCACCCCTGGTCTAGAATATAGTGTAGTGTATTACGGCCAAGAAGCCCTCACTACTTCTGTCTCAACAAATAAAGCATCCAAATGTTATTTGTTGGTTTTGATTTGTTGTGTTTTTTTATATTAAAACCAGGGAAACACCCTGTTTTTACTCACCACTGTTCTGTACCAAAGTGAGCATGGTAAGCTGTGGTGTGGAGGAGATGACGCTCAACCCAATAGGATCCCCAGATTCAGACAGTTTTGTTTTACTCTAATTGAATTGAAAAGCATCTAAGCTGAAATATTTAACACTGCAGTTCACTGTTAGATGATTCAGTTCACCATAATTGTTGATATTATTAAAGTATGATTGGAAAAAAATTACATTTATAAAAGTGGGCACTGCTATAATTGTTGCTATCAGTGAGGCATAACTGAATAGATATAACACATTAAACACTACTGTAATTTTTGATATTATTAAAGTGTAGTAAAAAATAAATTAATTACATTTTTTAAACTACATTGATATATTCCAAACTTCCAAAATAGCAGAGAAGACACGGTCATTATTGTTAAAATTACTACATTATTATTATTATTTTTAAAAAATATAACAGGGTGGACACAGACTTAATTGTTCATATTAATGAAAGAATGACTGAAAACAATCTATATAGCAGAGTGGACAGCCAAAATTGTTGATGTTTTAAAAAGTATTATTTAAAATAAATTAAACTCAAGTCACATTTATTTCTATATAACTTCATACACCACAGATTACGTGCAATAAATTACCAGTGCAATAAATTAAAAGTGATGAATACATTTTAAAGGAGATTTTTAGACATATAGAGTAGCATATGTTGTGTATATTTTAATTCAAAAACATTGACTTTCAGGCCAAAGCGGTGGCCTTCGCCGTGAAGACAAATGTCAGCTACTGTGGCGCGCTGGATGAAGATGTGCCTGTGCCAGGAACCGCCATCTCATTCGATGCGAAAGACTTCCTGCACATCAAAGAGGTAAAAAAACTCACTACTGACTCTGATTCACTAATGCCTTCTACAAATATAGAAAAACTCTAGCTGAAATTCATGACTCAAGCGGCTATCGTTGGTCAAACGCTTTCAGGGGCTAAAGTTTTGTCCTCTCTTCTCCGTATGCAGAAGTTTAATAATGACTGGTGGATTGGGAGGCTGGTGAAAGAAGGCTGTGAGATTGGCTTTATCCCCAGTCCCCTGAAGCTGGAGAATATCAGAGCACAGCTGGAACAGAAGAAAAGCAGAGTACAAGGGTAAGCAGACAGAGATCATACTTAGCCAGCTGATGGAGCATTTGATTTTCCGCAACCTCTTGGTTTTTGATGTTTTTTTCCAGTGATCCTTATTTAAAGGTGCCATAGAATGTATTTATACAGTATATTAGATTGTTCTTTGCTATCTAAATGAAGTTGTATGTGGCTTAAGTAAGTGCTAAAATTCCAAGGAAGCAATTTTAGGGGCCGTTCACATATTGCGTCTTTTGAGCACACAAGTTCGTTATTTCCAATGGTGACTTGTGTGCAAATAGGGAGCAACGTGAGGCGTTCATGTTTTCCAGACACACTTAGGCCCCGTTTACACCAACACGTTTTAGTTTGAAAATGCATAAGTTTTGCTACGGTTACGCCATCCGTCCACACTACGCCGGAGTTTTCGAGAGCTGAAAACAGAGCATTTTCAAACGCTTTTCATTCTAAAATGCTGCTGCTCCGTGTCAGTGTGGATGGGGAAAACGGAGATATCTGAAAACGGAGGCGTGGCTGCAGACATTCGCCTGTCTGATTGGGGCTTTTTCCTCAATATTAAGTAGCCTACACATAGTTCAGTCTTGCATCCTCTCCTCTAAGTTCAGACTTCGCAAGTTTGAAATGGAAAACAAACTCCCGCGGACAAGTCGAGTACATCTTCAAAGGGAAACGTGTACATTATAATCTCATTCACATCACCCTAGCTACATTGTTTCACTTTCTTAACAATAAAATGATGATAAAAACATGATATGAGGAACTGCCTATTTTCATTTTGATATTACCTTTACAGACACCAAAAATGTTGAGGCGTCGTGTAGCTACATATTTATATGACCGTCATCTTCACTGTATGCATATTTATAACAAAACGAAGCCTATAACATTACTGCCTTCTTTCATTTTCAAATACATTTGAAAGTACAAAACATACCAGTTGATTATTAGTTTTAATAATCAATAATGGCCATTATAAAAGTATGTACAATAAGTTTACACAATATAGGAAATAAAGGCAAGCAATCAGTGAATATACAGTGAATTACCTTATCTTTGCGCTCAGCCAAAACAGATAATCAATAGATGATAATAGATTTAAAAGACCAAAGTCGGGGAATATGTCATTAGATATAGACAACAAGATGAATTAAATATCACGTTTAACAAATACAGTGAGATTGGATCCAGAGGTATATCATTGATGAACAGTTTGACGAGCACAGCTCTCATCTGGGTAGATATGCTGCAGAGCATGCCAGAGTGTGTGTGTGTTTGTGGTTATGTGATGTGCATTTTTAGTGGTGTGGTGTAGCTGGAAAGTTGTTCAGAAATGCTGGATGAAACACCAGTGTGGACGCAGGCCGTTTTCATTCTAAAACGCCGTTTTAAAACTAAAACGTACTAGTGTAAACGGGGCCTTAGTTAATAACATCTCAACTTTTCAGAATGCCGCAAGCTCTCCACAATGAACCAATCAGTATAATTTGTATTGAATATACCTGTAGTTCGGGTCTAATGGACTCAAAGCTGGAGCTTTTCTCAACTGAGCTAACTCCTCAACAGATGAACCCAAAACAGAAGTTTAATAAGGAAATGTGAGGCGTAAGATTCAGAAAAAAATAGATGGCAAAGTACTACAAAATAACTGAAGCTGATCTTCCAGAAAACAGGCAAAGCAACAACAAAAACATAACAATAAAGTGCTTTTCAAATGATTCAGAAGATCACCGGGCAATAATGGCTCAAGACTGAACACACTAGTTAGTTACAGACAAACTTATATAGGGCAAAACACAGATGTTTGAATCTGGCTTAAGTGGTGGCACACAGCAGATGGCAGGAAAGTGGTGCCATTTACTGGTCTGAAGGGTGCATTAAAATTGGACTCTGTATGTGAAAAGTCAGAAGAAAACCTCTTTTTGGTTAGGAGGAGAAGTGCAGCTTATGTATGAATCCTTACAATACACACTTTAGTAATAACGGTAGACTTATTACCTCAGATAAACACAGAACACCCAAACACTGCAGTGCTTTTTCATTTTCTCCATAAATAAAGTGTAAATCAGAGCTACAGCAATGGTTTGTCATCCTCTGAGAAAACTGTTGATGGTCACCTTGCAACAATAGACGCTAAAAACAACTAATGTGCCTCGCACTTTCCACATGCTTTCCACATGCTGTTTGTAATATGTAATATGTAAGACGCAGTGCTTAATTTGTGAATTGCAAGGCCCCGGAACAGATCGGGGTTATGGATCCAGCATGTTAACCGAGGATGGAGGGGTTGCCGTGCATGATAGTGGAGAGCGACGGGGGGTTGGGGGATTTGGGGGGCTAGGACTGGTGCAGTGGATGGTGGAGGGGTGTTGCGGACGATAGTGAGTGGGGCGGTGGTGTTGCGGACAAAAGTGAAGAGTTGGGAAGTCGCGGAAGTAAGTGAAAGTGAACAGCGGACAGGGGTTGAGGAGGGGGATCGGTAAAATGAGGTGCCGGATCAAATTTTAGAGGTGCCGGATCTGGATCCAGTGTGTTCCGGCACAAATTAAGCCATGGTAAGACGAAATATGTAGGTGGCCTCTTACAGGTCCATTGCCAACAATAGGAATTGCGGTAGTGCTGAGTGATATGACACTATGCATAAATATGCATTAAAATCTTATATTTTGTTTGTTGCCTCGTTCCAAAAACATATGTGCCAAATTTCACTATATACATGATAAAATACCAAAAGATACATTTTAACAGACCTTATCCAGGTGAACCTTAAGAGCAGGTGAAGGAAAGTTGTATTAAAATCGGACTCACAGCGGTTTATCATAACACATCTATTGATTATGTTTTTCAATTGACAGCAAGAACAAACATAGAATCGTTGTCTGATTTACAAGCAGCATTTAATTATGTTTAAAAGAATTTAAAATGCCAAATGAGACGAATTTATACCCCATTTCGAAAGTAAAACATACTCTAATAGGTAGTGTGATTTACACCAGTGGTTCCCAAACTGGGGGTCGCGACCCCTGCGGGGGTCGCAGAATAATTTCAAGGGGTCGCGAGAGTTATTTAAAAATTGTGTAATTTTCAGTGATTATAATAAATATTTTTCAGTATTACAAGTGAAAGCTAATATTTTCAGATTTTTAAAAAGATACTACTGATTCATAAAGTATTTAGGACACATTCGGGCAGAATGCATCTTTGTACTTGGAACGCAGCGCTCAGGAACAGTTTAAAACTGTTGTCATGTCAACTTGCCGCAGTAAACAAAGCCTTCAACGCTTGCCCCGCCTTCGCGCTCTTCTTATTGGCCCACTGCTCTAAGAACTGAACACGAATGATTGGTTAAAATCAGCTGTCAATCACTCAGTCAACGCCTCCTGTCTTCAGATGACAGGAGCTACAACCGCGAAAATGTAAAGCGCTGAAGACGAGAGAATGAAAACAACACTGACAGATTTTGTCTTAGAAACACCTAAAGCTACAAATATTGGCACATCTGATTACTGATCATGTGCTGAATGTTAATCCACCAGCTATACTTATTGAAGAGTGGATAAAAGACCTCCATTGGCTTCAAGTCTGCTATGAAAATAACTAGCATTCACTGTAAAGTCTGTGGGATATCTTTTGGGATATCCGTCCGTGTATCTTTTGGTCCCTCAATTATGTTATAAAAATGTCTTTTC
Source organism: Danio aesculapii (assembly GCF_903798145.1). Classification (NCBI taxonomy): domain Eukaryota; kingdom Metazoa; phylum Chordata; class Actinopteri; order Cypriniformes; family Danionidae; genus Danio; species Danio aesculapii. The sequence goes on along the minus strand of NC_079440.1, from coordinate 16,927,406 downwards.
TTGTGATAACGAGATTTCATTAAGACATATTTTCCTCATGCATGCATATTTATTTTTTTGCTTGTTAGTTTTGATTAGTGTTGATTTTCAAATGCAATAAATCTGTTTATAAAACTTGTAGTAACAGTGTGATAATTGGTGGGAGCCACTAAATTTTGGCTGGTGCGTCTACATTTTTAAAGTTAGAAGCACCAGTGTTACCAAGCAAAAATGTTAATTTCGAGCCCTGTAATCTATAGTAAATATAGTTAAAATATTGTGAACAGCTTAAAAAAAAAGCTATTTTTATTGTTTGTATATGCTTTGGTAGTGGGGGGTCGCGAGTTCTTGACGATCTTACAATGGGGGTCGCGGGTTTAAAAGTTTGAGAACCACTGATTTACACAACAAGTGCAGTGTGTGGGTGAGAGGGGGCAGTGTTTCTATCTAGTTATATTTTGGTTCTCTGACTGCTGGTGTTGGTTGCTCTGTTGGAGAATTATGACAATTAAAGTAACTAGGTTAATTTCGATTTAAATAGATTAAAATTAAATAAAATATTAATCTAATATTTTGGGTGTTTTTTGTGCGTTTGGGTGGGTTTTGGACAGCTTTTTGGCTGGAAAAAGTCGGCTGTATCTGGCAACACTGCCTGCATTTTGTGTTCACAAGCTGTGAACAAGATGAGATTCTGTGGTCATGCATGACTGCCTGCTTCAGAACTGTTTACTCTGCCCTTAAAGGTCTCGTAAAGTGATTTGAAATGTAAATTTTTTATTCAATGTTTGACGCAATCTCAATTAAAAAAACTAAGAGAGGGTGGGACAAAGAGTAGCTCCTCCCCTTTAAAAAACAGCTAATAGCGTTTCAGTGGGAGTGGTTGAGCTCTAACGCATGAAATGAAAAACAAATGAGAAACGTCTTGAAGGGGGCGGGACATTTCAGATACTAGAGGCCATTTGATTGGTCAAGATTTGATGAGAAGCTGAAGTATGAGGTAACATGAAAAAATTGTTGGTCCATTTAGGAAGAAGTGAGAAACTGTAAGCTTTACATGTTTAAGTCAGTTTTATATTTTATAAATGCGAATTTAGTCACTGTTTTAGAGAACATTAGCTAATAGATATCCTTAAAACTGACAGACTGAAGCTAACATCTAAAAAAATTTTATGGGACCTTTAAACCCTGCTCCATTTTCAAAATTAGAGTTTCACATATATATTAAGGATAATACAAGCTTAGATAAAGTTAAAACCAAGGCAAAAAATATCATTGTTGTAATCACAATATGAAACGTTGTGGCCAATCAAACGCTTATCAATATTAATGATCCCATGTGGAGCTCATGAGAGTCTGAGTTTTGTTCCAATTGGCCTATTTTTTACTGAGATTTTACATTCACAGGATTTACATAAGCATGAGGATACAATGGCGTTTGGGACTCATGATATGTGTTTCCGTGTAGTGAACGCTTATTATTCAGCTATGCCAATGTATAGCCAGATGTTCATTATATGGCACCTTTAAATCAATCTAAAAATGAATTCTTGTATAATTTTCCAAAAATGTGATCCACTAGAGATTTTTAGTCTCATTTAGACAGCGTGTAATTTGTTCTATTAAAGGGGCTATATGTACAATTTTTATTTTATTAAGCTTCTGCCAGGGTATTAAAGGGATAGTTTACCCAAAAGTGAAAATTCTGTCATCATTCACACAGCCTACATATCTTCTGAACCTGTTTGAGATTTTTTTCTTGTGGTAAACTCAAAAGAAGATATTTAGAAGAATGCTAATAACAAGTAACCATTGATTTTGGATGTCAATGGCTGCTGTTTTTAAACTATCGTAATTTTTATTAACTGACCTAAATTACCTCACAAATTATAGCTACCAGTGTCGCTGAATTCTAAATATAGCTCCTTTAATAAAGTGTTGCCATGTCCTATCTGTTGAAAACCAAATGCTCTCGACTTACTATTCTATAGATGCAGATTAGATACTATTGTTTGTTGATATAGGAGCTAAATATTGTATATAAGTAGTCACTGCATGTCTTGTTGATTGATACAATGTAAATGTTATAAAAACGCATAGTTTTGTAGTTTTGGAAAGCTTCTAAAAATGTTCTGGTCAGTACACCTTGATAGAGAGGTGGTGGGTTTCGAGGCCTTTGAAAGAAAATTGACTTTTGCCTCAGTAGCATAACATTGCTTGAAATGTAAAATTACTCAATTAAATCCAGAGGATCCATACCAGATTTGAATATTTTACCCTCTGTATTTTTCCTCCAGTTACCTGTATATTTTCCATCCATTTGTATGCATCAGGCCAATTACATCATGACTTAGTTAAACGTTGTCAACGTTTACTAATTGTTTTGAGATTTTTTCCTCTGTTGAACACAAAAACAGATATTTAGAAGAATGTTACAAAACATCAGCCATTGACTTCCATAGTATGTTTTTTTTTCTAACAGATGGCACATTAGTTAAATAGTCCCATAGTTTTTGATTGTGAATATGGGTTATTAATTTTTAGTTTTTTACACTTTATAATTTTGTTAGAAGCTCTTGATGACTTTTGATTTGGAATTTGTAACTTGTTTAATCAAATTACTTTACTATGAAAATTGAAAATACCTTAAAAAAAGCTAAATAAACTAGTTTGCTTGTAAAGTTACAATTAACAGATAATAACATGGTCTTTAATGATATGCAACACATCACCTTTGTTAAATATTTAAATTTAAAATATTTATTCCAACCCAATAATAGAGTCTGGTAAAACAGCAATCCTTTGAAATAATGGTGCCGCAGTCTCTGTAAGGTTTTGGGGTAGGAATAAGCAATCCAGATTTTACTTTTGCAGACATAAAAAACAGAATATACAGTTGTGCTCAAGTTTATACTTTTTTTCGAGTCTCAGCTGAATTTTTTTGAAACATTCAGTGCCATGAACTGTTTTCATTGCTGCATTCTGGCACTATATAAACAAGCCTTTTGTTCCAGGTAGACTGATAAAATGTTTGCACCATGAAAACTGCACTCAGCCAAGTAAAGTACCTTAGTGTCTAGACATGTTTAACAGTGCTGGTTCTGGAAGCTTATTTTTGCCAATCATTTTGCCAGTTTTTATATAGTATATCAAGTATATCATACTTAAAGTCACCAAGGTACAAATGTGTTTAATGGCTTAATAAAGGAAAAAAACTTCAGTGAAGTGAAGCATTAGGAGTGACACAATCAGATTAACCCTTTGATGCAGTTCACATAATGGTCATAGACCTGAGCAAAGACCTGAAAATGGCATTTCCTGTTCTGAACTGTACATCTAAACTGGTGATATCTTAGGTTATCTTAGGTTATGTGGGTTAAAACAGAATGAAATTAGATTTGGTGAGATTTCATTTATCATTCCACTGGATAAAATTATTTACCCTGTCATTTTCAATCTGGGTGGTATTACAGAAAGCATCCAGATAAGTTTAAGGATATGTTAAGCAGATAACCTCAAGTTTTGATTTGCCCCAGAGCAGGTTATGCTTCAGGCTTATTATACCTTATACAGTTTAAGTCAGAATTATTAGCCCCCCTTTGAATTTCTTTTTTATTTTTATTTTAATTTTTTTCCCAAAAGATGATTAACAGAGCAAGGAAATGTTTACAGAATGTCTAAAAGCAGTTTTAATTCATTCATTCATTTAATTAATATATATTTATATATAGTGATTTAAGATCAACTTTATAACTACTAATAAGGGGCGATAATCACTCATGGTTTAGATGTTCTGTTGAGAATGTTTCTTGTTTTTCATGGTTAAGATACTCTGAGTTGATTGAACTTACACCCAGAACTGCAAATATTAAAATATGTTGAGAATATCTCTTTGTTCATGGAAGTATATGGCAGTGCAAGAGATGTGTTTCTGAGTGCTTTACTCATTGCAACGTTCTGATTGGTGAGGTGACGAGACTCTGAACATTTGTTTTATCTGTTTTATAAAGCTTTGCACATAACATTTTTTACAACCACTGCAAAAAATGCAGCACTCATTAAAGTCACTTTTGAACCAGCCGTCCAATCAAAGCGGAGGAGAGGTGGAACAAGTACCAAACCAACTGTCACAATATTAAGTACAGCAAAGGAAAAACAGTACTGGCTGTACACAGAGCCAGCATTTTTGGACTGATTCAAATTATCAGTATTGATATTCCGTCTTAATGCAACCGAAAAAAACACTGCTCCACAGAATCTTTCATGCTCACAGCTGTGTTTTCAGCTGCATAAAAACACTTTGGTGGACACACAGCCTGTTGGTACAAATTCTGCCCGAATTCTATCAAGGACAATCATTTTAAAATAAGAACAGTTTAGTTTAGCAAAATCATATATGTGGTCACACTTTACAATAAGGTTCCATTTAGTTCATGTCAGTTTATGTGTTTACTAACACAAACTAAGAATGAACTTGTACAGCATTTGTTAATCAAAGTTTTATAGATGCAAAAAAAAGCCCACAATGGCTCCTTCTACCTGAGCAAATTCCATTTTTCTATTGATATTTAGCATCAGTTTATCACACTGTGTCCTACTTGTATGTGATGTGACAAGAATCCAGCAACAAGCAATTTGACTGTCTGCACCAAACGCAACGTGACACAACAGAAACATTTAAATATTATAGCCATTAATTTAAATATCAGCCACTGCACTCCTGACGAAATGGTAAGGGTTCTAATTAATATATTACTATATTAAATTAATAAATATTAAACCAATTTAGCATAATTAAAGTACATAGGCTGCGCAGTGATGTTGTTGAGACGCTGATTTTTTTTATTTTCAAAGCGTTTGCTAGCTATGTATTTTCAAGATCTCAGGTAAACAATCTGCTGCTGCTTTTAGTATGGCAATAAATGTCATTCATTAATTTTCCTGAATTCCTAAAATTCCTGATAATCAGGGGTCACCACAGCAGAATGAACCGCCAACTATTCTGGCTTATGTTTTACACAGCGGATGCTCTTCCAACCGCAAACCCAGTACTGGGAAACAATAAATGCAAACCTGTCAACATTGGAATGTGAAAATAAGGGATATGCCCACCATAATAGGAGACACCCCCCTCCTCCCTATATAAAACATAATCCCCAAATTACTAAATATGTTCTTCTGGAGCTGTTCCATTGTAAATAAACAGTTAAACGGTCAGTAATATGTTTTATTATTATTATTTACAAAAGAAAAATAAATATATACATTAGCAGCAAATAAATTAGCAAACAGTTCAGCTTATTAAAATGAATAGCTATAATAAACAAATAGAATCAAGTTATTAAATCTCATTAATCTTCACTGTATAACTTACACTTTCTGATTAAAGAGCAACAAATGAATCTCATTTATTTGGATTTTTTCGTTTGATTACATAAAAAAACAGAGGTGTCACTTTAATAATGCACAGATCTAACGTTATAACGAAAGCATTGCTTTCTTAATTTTTATGCTCATTTAGAACAAAATTAATTGTGTTTGGAAAAAAAAAAACACCAAGATCGACATCTTTAGATGTTATTATTATTAATGTGTATATGTCTGTTCAAACATGCACCCAAAACCCAGATTTTCGCTTCGCTTCAAATCGCGTGTACAGAATCCTTTTGGGAAACAGCGTCTATTTATCACTATGGAGCCCGTCAGCTGACAGTCACGCACTGCTATATGACTGTTTTGAAGATTGCATAGAAGGGGCGACGGCACCTGTAATAAAAAGGAAAGGGAATCCTGCCGTTTTTATATTTATTTCAATTTGTTTTCATGCCTAAATAAAATGAAAGCACAGAACAGACTTTAACTTAAGAGCAAGGGGCCTGGTGGTTCGGCGGTATGGATTGCGTATAGGGAGAATCGGCTCTTTAATGTTTATTGCCACATGATAAATGTCACGGAAAATTGTATTCAAACTCACATTGGTAGCATTTAATACTGAATAAAGCACATAATCGGTACCTGAGGTAATCATTGTCTTTGTTGTTTATGCTGCTGTTTTGCTGCGGAGTAGTGGAAATAGAAACTTTTTTTAATATAGAAATTTCACGCATCACCATCACAGATGGTTAGGAAAAAAACGTTTGTTTTAACATAAAAAAGATACCTTTTATTGCATGTTTTTATTGCGTGACACGTCACATGTAGTTACGACACAGTATCGGAAAGTGACGATTTTGTTCAATTTGACTCATTGGATAGAAACTTTGCTTTATTCGAAAATGTTTATGCGATATTGCAGTTTAATTTGCGTCTTTAAATGGAAACATGACTATTGCTAAAAATAAATAATCCTCCAAAGAAAATTTGCTTTTACTTCTGCTCCCTGAATGTTGTGATCTAATAAATTTCATCGTACAATTTTGGCGAGGTCTTGCCAACATACAGGTATAAATCAGATGTTCCACTGGTAGCAGTCTGAGGACTAAGTCCAACAGATTGAAGGACTTATTATCGAATTATGAGAATTCTCATTACATGAGAAAATTGAAAACTGAAATCGACTGACTTGATTCGTTAAAAACTAGAAGCCAGGTTAGGTGACACCAGCTCGCAGTTTGAAATCAGATGACTGACCCTCAAAGCAGGTGACTATTAATCACAATTCTACATGTAGGTCTCAGTACATGGACATTCAGCAAGAATCAGTTTTGGTCTTACCAGGTTTATCTAATTCATAGAAATAAGTGATCATAGCACATAGATGTAGAGATTAAGGGAGTCAGCTTGCATGTTTAAACCCAGACTAAAAATGTTCGGTCTCTGTTTCTGTTTGTCTGCTCATTTCTTTAGTAAGTCCAGTGGAAGCTCCTCCTCCAGTTTGGGGGATGTGATGTCATCAGGTGAGCCAATGATCTGCTGGGGGGTGGGGCTTTAGGAGATGGGGGTGGGGTTTCAGGAATCTCGCCGCAATTCGTCAGTGGATGATTTTACTTCAACACTGTCCTGCGTAAGGCTAAAGATCAAATGAACAGCTTCTTGTGAGCATTGGACAGTAGATCATGAATGACTTGATTGGCTTTTTTCACATTTGAAGAACTTGACAATACTTCATTCTGACTTTATTCTTTTCCTTCTCTTTGTACAGGCAAGCAGAAACAGAAAGTGGTAAGTTTGTCTACACAACGGAAGAATCTGTATCTACCTTTTCTGTCCAGTCATTGAAGAGATGTGTCTGTCACCACTTTCCTCAACACAAACTCTTCTGAAGTTCAGATTCAGCTCATTGTGCTTAACCCTCTGGTGTTGTTCATTTAGGAGTCACACCTGGGTTGTTCGTAAAACTAACCAGACTTTAATCATATAATCATTTTATTTTGTAATAAATGCAGTATGTATGTTTCATTTTTACGCTAATTTGAATTAGGATAATATTTATGGTAAAATTAAAGCAAAAAGTTATTAAAAACTATTGAATTGAGGCTGATTAGTGCTACCCTGATGTCTGTATCTAAATATAAATAGATACTAGGCTTTACCTTGCCTTCCCTATTTACTGTAATCATGAACATTACATTTATTAGGTGTTTGTGCCATGGTCACCAGAAAATAAAATGGGTTTGGTCCCACTTTATATTGTGACCTTAACTACTATCTACTTACATCCAAATATAAATACAATGTACTTAATGTGTTTATAATGTTTTGTGGGATATGCATAGGGTTAGGGAAAGGTTTAGTGGTATGGGTGAGTTTAAAGGTGGGTTAAGGTGTAAGGGATGGTCAACATTGTAATTATAAATGTAATTACAGAAATTAATTACAGATGCAATTGCATGCAGGTACAGTGCTTTCGGAAAGTATTCATAGCGCTTCACTTTTTCTAAATTTTATTAAATTCATTTATTTCCTCAAAATTCTGCACACAATACCCCATAATGACAGTGTGAAAAAAGTACACCTGTCTTTGGGAATTTTTGCCCATTCCTCTTTGCAGTACCTCTCAAGCTCTATCAGGTTGGATGGGAAGCGACGATGTACAGCCATTTTCAGATCTCTCCAGAGATGTTCAATAGAATTTAGGTCTGGGCTCTGGCTGGGCTACTCAAGGACATTCTCTGAGTTGTTGTGAGGCCATTCTATTGATATTTTGGCGGTGTACTTTGGGTCATTGTCCTGCCGGAAGATGAACCGTCACCCCAGTCTGAGAGCAAGAGCACTCTGAAGCAGGTTTTCATTCAGGATGTCTCTGTACATTGCTGCATTCATCTTTCCCTCTATCCTGACTAGTCTTCCAGTTCCTGCTGCTGAAAAACATCCCCACAGCATGATGCTGCCACCACCAGGCTTCACTGTAGGGATGGTATTAGCCTGGTGATGAGCGGTGCCTTGTTTTCTCCAAACGTAACGCCTGGCATTCACTCCAAAGAGTTCAAATTTAGTCTCATCAGACCAGAGAATTTTGTTTCTTATGGTCTGATATTCCTTCAGATGCCTTTTAGCAAATTTCAGGCGGGGATTGGCTTCCGTCTGGCCTTTCTCCACAGAATAACGCTGGAGTTCAGACAGAGTGACCATCGGGTTATTGATCACCTCCCTGACTAAGGCCCTTCTCCCCCGATCACTCAGCTTAGATGGCCAGCCAGCTCTAGGAAGAGTCCTGGTGGTTCCAAACATGTTCCCCTTACGGATGATGGAGGCCACTGTGCTCATTGGAACTTTCAGAGCAGCAGAAATGTTTCTGTAACCTTCCCCAGCCTTGTGCCTCAAGACAATCCTGTCTCGGAGGTCTACAGAGAATTCCTTTGTCTTCATGCTTGGTTTGTGCTTTGACATGCACTGTCAACCCTATTGTATTGTGTGTAGAATTTTGAGGGAATAAATTAATTTAATCCATTTTGGAATAAGGCTGTAATATAAAAAATGTGGAAAAAGTGAAAACTTTCTGGATGCACTGTATTTAGTCAAGTATAAGTAAAACATAAAAACATGTGTTTACGCAATATGAACATTGTAACTAATTATTAATTTAATTGTAAGTACATGTTAGTTATGGCCACTTAATATAAAGTTGGACTGAATATTTTGTGACCCATGATCTAATTTGAACATTAAACTTTAATATAAACATAATTTCAATGAACAGGACAATAGTCAATGAACAGTAGTGCTTTATCAGATTTATTATATAGTTATTTTTTGGGTGTGCAAGCAGCATGAGCCTATATAGCAAGAGTGACCTAAATACTATCCTGTATGATTTTCTGTTCTTATATAGTTAAGTAATCTCACACAAGCAAGAGTGCCATTTTCCCGCCATTGTCATTTATTTAGCAAACCAGTTGTGTTGGTGTGTTTCTGTTATACTCTCTTGATCTTTTAGTGTCTTATTTCTGTATACTTTATTCTGCATTACGGCTGATTTATTGAATGTGTTACTGCCATACAGTTCATAGCTGTGTTTTTGTGTAGATGTGTGAGTAATTGTTGTTTTTCTGGATCATGCCTGAATTTTAGGCTGTACATTTTCATCTTTTTTTATATTACCTCTCTTTTTGCCATCATTTTTCAAACCTAATCAACACAAGTGTGACTATTTTTTAAAACCATTTAAATTTTTTGGAATCAACTCTGGATGTTTTATTTTTGTGGAACGATGTTACAAACATTCAGATGAAGTATAGATTAAAAAAAATTATTATCTATATTTTCTATAAAATGGTGAACAACACCAGAAGGTTAAAAAAGTTTTGATGCATTAAACTAGTATGTAAGATGGGGTCAGAAATTAACAGAATGTTATGAGCCAAAATGTTCTACAAATTGGAGATAGCAGGAAAATATGCCCCAATATAAACTATATTGTGGCTGTTCCATTTCATTTAAAAAAAAAACATAATACGTATTGTTTTAATCAACAATAGTGCCATAATTACAATATCAAAAGTTAAAAAATGTCCAGATAGTACAGCTCTATCCTCTAATAAGATCCTTTTTACACAGTTTGTTCTTATTTGTGACCCTGAACCACAAAACCAGTTTCACATTGCACTGGCTTTCCTTTGGCAATAGCCAAACATACATAATATAGGTCAAAATGATTGATTTTGCTTTTATGTAAAATATTATTATAATATTAAGTAAAGATCATGCATACATATATTTCTAACAGTAAATATATAAAAACAAATTATTAATAAGTAATATGCATTGCTAAGAACTTCATTTGTTAACTTTAAAGGCAATTTTCTCAATATTTAGTTTTTGTACCCTTAGATTCCAAATTCCACCTACAGATTTTTAACTAGTTGTTTCTCAACCAGAGATTGTCCTATAGCGGGGGTGTCCAAACTCGTTCCTGGAGGGCCGCTGTCCTGCATATTTTAGCTCCAACCTACCTCAACACACCTGCATGGATGTTTCTAGTAAGCCTAGGCTACGTCCGAAATCGCATACTTCTATACTATATAGTATGCCAAAATCGGTATGCGAGCATAGTATGTCCGAATTCATAGATTTCAAAAAACAGTATGCGAGAAGTACCAGGATAACCTACTATTTCCGGCATGATTCTGAAGAGGAGAGAATTCATGGGAGTAAAGCGACGCAACTAACGCGGGTAGGTCACGTGATCATGACGAAATGGTGGATGTAGTATATCTGAGTTCCATTCGTACTGCTCACATTCATATATATCTGTATAGAACTTGCTTTTTCAACGGTCGAGTAGTACATTTGAAATTAAAAGCAGTACCTGCTGAGCAGTAGGGCGGTTTTCGGACGCAGCCCTAGTAAGAGCTTGATTAGCTATCCCAGGTGTTTCTTATTGGGGTTGGAACTAAACTTAGCGGCCCTCCAGGACAGAGTCTGGGCACTCTTGTTCTAAAGCTTACTAGTTCATGTTTCATATAATTAGGGATGTCCAGATCCGATCACGTAGTTGGAAATCACACAGTTTTAGACTCGACCAGAACCTCCCGACCAGGACTCGAATATATATGTATATGATATATATATATGTATCATACAGAAACAGCACACAGAAACAGCAACGCATGCGGCATGACATCACTTTGTTGCAGAGACGCTATTGGTTAAATGGCGGCAAAGTAGAACACAGAAGCAGCTTGAAGCAAAAAGCATGAGTATGTCTGCGGTCTGGAGGTATTATAAAGTTAATGACGACAACATTGCCATAGCAAACTGTGAGATATATAAACTTGTGATTGCCTACCGGGTATTTTAAATTGAGGTGCTATTTGTTTTTATATTCGATTTTTTTTTATATTTTCCAAAAGTATAAATTGAAAGTCCAAAAGAAGAATTGGTATTCTTTATTACTTGATAGTTCAAGCTACCTCACAGAAGTGCACTGTTTGTTAACAGAGTCATTCACTGTTAATATAAGGAATATCCTGGATCTGTTTCTTCACTCCTCTTTCTTCTTTTTTTAATGTATTATAGAAGTATTGGGTATCGGGTTTCGGTAAAAATATGATCGAGATATCCCTACATATATTGCATAAATCAAATTTTTCAAAAATTTACACTTATGACTGGCTTTGTGGTCCAAGGTCACATTAGGCAAAAATGTATAGTATTCTGATTGATTGAAGTAACTGATTAAATTCAAATATTGGGCATGAAACAAAACACAATTACAGTTAATGAAGTAGAAACCAATTCCAAAATATTGCCCCTTAATAGAGAAGTTAATTTCTGCCCCTGCTGTATGCATATACAGTCATTTACCTATGATCTCATCTGCAGACTGAACATGTGGCTCCCTATGATGTTGTGCCTTCCATGAGGCCTGTGGTTCTGGTTGGTCCATCCCTGAAAGGATATGAGGTATGTTGAGACATATCATCGTTAGACCTGGGTACTTTTTGTTGACTGAAAAAAATGCAAAAAATCTATCAAGAGAATTTTACAGGTGAATTAATCATCAAATAACACTGAACAGGAAATTCCTCCGTCAAGGACTTCGAGCTGGCGTTCTCTGTTTATGACTGTCCGTGTGTGCGCATTTTGGGTTATTGATACCAGCAAAATATAATATCTATTCCAGTCTCTCCATCTCTTCACACAGAGAAAACAAAAACATACTCCTCCTCTCCGCCGATTTGTTGCCATGGCAACAACCTTCCGGGGTCCAGGAGACGTCAGTGCTAGAAAGTAGAGCACGGTTTCAAATTAGAAAGAGACAGAAAAGGGAGAGAATAGCAGGGATGGTGACGGAGAGAAAGAAAGAAGGCAGGCGAGATGCCGAAGTAGAGGAAGTCAACAAGGAAAACGATTTATATGCCGTAACTAGATGAGGTTTTGCTTTATTTCAGGGCTGTTATTTATTCACAGAGCTGCTTGCCGTTTAAATCACAGCTTGTTTTATTAAGTCGAAGTTCATTTATGAGTTGATGAGCCAGGAGTTTTATTCTTAAAATCAAATTGAATGGTTAGCTCAGTTCCAAAAGCTGCTTCAGTTTGGAATGCTCACAAATAACACTTTGCAGAGGAGGCAATTAATAAAGTGCAACAATCAGGTTGCGGAAGTAAAAAAAAAATCACATTCATTTTCTCAAGAGAACAGTTGATTTTGAGCGATAACTCATTAAGATTTTAAGGCAAAGTGAGGGCTTACAGGTTGCTAATCAATAGGATATGTTTTTTTTTTTTTTGAGCCATTAGCCTGCTTTTTTTTTAGTATTCGTCTTTAGCAGCAGAATTGACCCTTCGCTAAGCCACACCCAAAAACCACCACACACCAATCGTGGCCTGTCAAGCTTTCAAGCGAGGGAAACAAGCCAAAGTGTTGTGCATATGGATTGTGCAAATCTGACACCGCTATCTTAAAAGTTTAGATGGGGTGGTGGAGTTTTATTCCCTTTCCAACACCTAAAACCCAAGGGGAGACATGCAGTTGATTTTCAGTCATTTATAACACTCATGTCCATGTCAGAGCTACAGTTCACTGTTGTTTTTGTCAGTCTTTTGGAGATTTAGTCATTGGTGACGTTATACCAGGTTAGTGTTTGCTTTTATGTTTGGTGGCAGATTAATATTTGCTGGTAAGGAAAATCTATTTGTTTACTCCTGCTATGTATACTTTGATTTGCATTTTAATTCATTTATTTTTCTACTTAACTGCAAATTAGAATATAAACTGGATAAAAAGCACACAAACATAATGACATTAATAGGTACTGTACATTGTTATGGGTCAATGATGCTCATATTCGGCACAAATCTGGCAATTTTGCTTTTCTGGCTGTTCTTTCTATAAATGAATTATGTAGAAGCACTGTCCATGTGTGGTTCCTCGTCGGTTAGTAACGCTATATTTCATTGCACAACAATAGTCTATCAGGCTTTTTGGCTAAAAAAGAAAAATCACGGTTTAATTTGTTATGATTAGATTATTTTTAAATTTCATCTCTCCTGCTGTGATTAAAGTTGTTGAATGGTCAGCGTATGAGGCGGCTAGGCTAACCTAGCTTCAATTTGGATTAAATTATTTTTAATCGGTTGCCTATTAAGTCGTACTACAGCCCTTTTTTGCCTGGATTTCTCGGATATCTCACCTGTTCGCCAAAATGACTAATTATATCCCTGTCAATGTCTGACACTGACGTATACATATTGTTTTAGACGTGCCAGGCTCGAAAGTTTGACAGGCGTAGCAACAGTAACTAAGGAGGGCAGGGTTTAGCGAAGGGTCAATTCCTGAAGAAAAATTACATTATCCACAATGCAGTCTTACCCAAAAGAGAAATCTCCAGTTATAAAATTAAAGAGCCCATATTTTGGTTTTGGGGTCTCCAACAACATGCTGATATGCACATACTTTCATTGTCTTATAATATGTATTTATTTTTGCCTAATTATCCCAACGACTCCCATATGAATCGTTCAGCGATTCATTTGTTAACATACCCCTCCTTAGCACGAAGCTAATCTGCGCTGATTGGTGCGATGATCTAGTCTGTTGTGATTGGTCGACTGCATTCAGCATGTGATGGAGAGAAATGCCCACCACGACTATAAAGTAGCAGAAAGTGTGTGAGAGCCCAATGCAGGAATGCAATAAAACAATGCAGTTAAACACCTGCATATAACTACTCTTAACGGTAACCCCAAGTAATAACAACGACACACATTCAGCATTAATCCACACAGTGGCAAAAGTTGAACTGGTTTGAAAAATTGACTGCATCACGCATGTCAGGAACAGCTGATTGTGGCCATAGCAAAGACAAACGGCAGAGGATTGCGAATTCTGAAACCCATTTAAATCAGTAAAGAAGGAAACAAGATGGAGGAAGTTTTGGATGCAAGATGTGAACAGCCCCATAAAGATTTAACCTGAGAGATACATTACAAGCACTCATCTATAATAGATAATTAATTACAAGCAGCGCGGGACGATTACAACTTATAACACACAATTTAATGCATATTTTGCAAACTACACAAACGAGGCGACAATTTTAATGACAATTACATGTTATGATCCGGAGGAAGAAGAAACTGGTCCATAAGAACTGTAACAGTTACTGACAAAAGTCCCTGTCAAAATCTGACAAAGTCCCATAGTCTCTGCTGCTCCTTCAATAGCAAACGGCCGGCAAATCCCACGTTGCAGCGTAGGTTATTGTATCAAAAATCAGAAAACTGACAGGAACAAACAGCACACGGTTGGCTATACTGTGGGATTGTTGTGCAAATTAACTTTAACCCTTTATTCCCCGCAGCCGAATCTCCATCTGTCAGTGATCGTCATCTTCACATCATGATCAGTCCCATGATCCTCAGCACTCCGCTAGTGTCTAAAGAGAAAAGCGCTTTTACATTTTACCGGATGTGGTACTACGTATTTGGTGATTTACCGTGTCGACATCGATGCGTTCAAGCAAAAGATCCGAACCCAACTCGATTCATCTATTCGACTCTGTGTCGACTATTTCGTGAAAGAATCAATTGTTTTAAACACGGCACACTTTCAGCTTTAAAACTAAGCTGGGTATTTTCTTCCACTTAGAGCTGTTACACACTGCATAGAAGCTCATTTTTAAAAACCCATAATAGGGGCTCTTTAAAGTAAAATGTGGTTATAGAGCATTCCAGAAAAATGTAAAAATATTTTAAGAAATAACTGATAAACTTATCTATAACTGAAAAAAGTCTGCATGAACCTGAGACTAGGGCTGCACATTCGAACAATAGTTTTTTATTCTGCGATATATATTGTGGTATAACTACAATTTCAACTGATGACTTGAATACCTGTATTTGGAAAAAAAAAATTTTAGATTGATTGGAATGATTCTGTATAGCAGTACATAAAATATAGTGAACAATCTACTCACACAGAGAAATTCAATAAAGGAAAAGATACAAATGAATTAAGCTGCGTTTTATTGTTTTCCGAGGAGTCAAATAGTTTTCAGGTGTACAGTAATTGAATAATCAAATGTAAAAAAATACTGCATAGTCTTCATTCTGTAAACACATAAATAAAACAAATTCGCAATTAATCGTTTGTCAAAGTTACAACCGGTACAGTTTCTTATGCCTGAATGCTTATAAAACCCTCACACTGTAACAGGCCTCAAAAACACTTGTGAAATGATCAATTGTAATCCAGACTCAACATTGTGTATATTTGCATTGTGACCATTACGAATGATTACATTGCGATATCAATGCTGAAACAATATATGGTGCAGCCCTTCTCCCCGCCCACGGTTCCCACGTGCGTGTCTACTTTTCATCATGCGTTATGTCAGATAAACAGCACAGTGACAGAGATAGACATGAATGAAGCTGAAATACAGCACATTAGAGTTTATTCAAGCCTTTCTGTCTCATACAAATGGTGGACCTCAAAATCACTGGGATTTGGGTTGGGTTTATATCACTCCAATATGACACACTATACAGTTGAAGTCAGAATTATTAGCCCCTCTTTTATAAAAATTTTATAAAAAATTATTAGCCCCTCTTTTTCTTTTATAAAAATTTTCTAAATGATGTTTAACAGAGCAAGGAAAATTCCAAAGTATGTCTGATAACAGTAGTTTTACTTTTGTAGTAGTTTCTTCTGGAGAAAGTCTTATTTATTTTATTTTGGCTACAATAAAAGCGGTTTTAAATTTTTTAAAAGCCATTTAAGGAAAAAATGATTACCCCTTTTAGGCTATATTTGGTAACACTTTATAATAACTACACACTACGAATCATTTACTAAGCACCAGCATCTAATGACTTAATTATTTGTTAAGCATTAACTCTACATTCATAAGCGTTAGTAAGTAGTTTATTATTGCAGCTACAAATGCTGTATTGTTGACTTAAAACCACATTTATAATGTGCTTAATAATTGTACTTTCATACTTTTAGATACTGATTTTAGCTTACTTTATAGTATGGAAGTATACATTTAGAATGAGTTAGTAAATGATCAATAAACTATTGAAATTAACATTTATATACATTATTATTCAGGCATATAGTAATGGTTACTTATCTATGTTAATAAATATTTTTTAACTCAACTTCATGCAGTTTTGTGAGCTAATCTAAAGTGAGGACTATTAATGCTTTATAAATCACTTATAAATGACAATTAAAGGCTCAGTATCAAATGAACAATAATTTTTGCAATCTTATCTAAAAAGTAAAATTACTTTAAAATTATACACTGCTAGGGTTTCAAAATACAACATAAAATTGGATAAAACAACAACAATATAATAATTTAACAATCTAATAAGATGTTTAAACTATACAGTAATTTTATTTTAGATAAGATTGCAAAGATTTATTTTTTATTTGATAGAGTTTCATTTGTGTATCTTTAAACGAATAGGAATGAATAATGTAGTTTATGTTCTTTTTTCCTGTTTAGAATAAAACTGAGCCTTTAATTGACATTTATATGGGATTTATAAAGCATTCATAGTCCTCACTTTGATTAGGTCACAAAACTGCTTGAAGTATAGTTAATAAAGCATTTATTAACATACAAGTTAACTATTACTATATGCCTGAATAATAAGAATTATAAATAATAATTTAAATAGTTTATTAATCATTTACCAACTCTTTCAGAATTATAAAAACAACCAACTATGCTTTAATAACTGGTTTGTAAATAATGCAATATTTAATTTCGTAATAAAAAACAAATCATTAACAAAGTATGAAAGTACAATTATTAAGCACATTTTAAATGTAAGTCAAGAATAGAGCATTTGTAGCTGCAGTTATAAACTGCTTACTAATGCTTATTAATGTAGTTAATGCTTAACAGATAATGAATTCACTATATGCTAATGCTTAATAAATGGTTCATAGCGTGTAGTTATTATAAAGTGTTACCCTAATTTTTTTCGATAGTCTACAGAACAATCCATTGTTATACAATAACTTGCCTGATTACCCTAACTTGCTTAGTTAACCTAATTAACCTAGTCGTCACTTTATACGTCACTGTAAGCTGTATAGAAGTGTCTTGAAAAATATCTAGTCAAATATTATTTACTGTCATCATGGCAAAGATAAAATAAATCAGTTATTAGAAAAGAGTTATTAAAATTATCATGTTTAGAAATGTGTTGAACAAAATCTTCTCTCCGTTAAACAGAAATTGGGGGAAAAAATAAACAGGGGGGCTAATAATTCTGACTTCAACTGTACCTACACACAGTTCTGTACATGCTTTTGATGAAGAGATCTGTTCATATTAATTAAACCTATTTTTCAAATCAAACTGGTGCTTAAAAATAAAATTTGTCCAGTAAAACTGCATTACCCATGATGCTGTACATAATGTCAGATCAAGCTACGCACCAGAGGTTGCCTGAATTTAGAAGATAAGAAGGGTCCACGGCTCTACCATTCGAGAAAAGATTAACTGTTTCCAAAGACTTTTCATTTAGAAATGAAAAATATGTTGTATACTGTATTCTACCCCACAAAATTGTCTGACTTCTCTAATAAAACAGCATTTTTTAGATGCTGTTTTACTCTAAACTCTCAAAATAGATGTCCAAAACTAATGTTTAAGGACAAACACACTTAGGATTAGCTGATTGGTTGTTAATATTTAAAATGATAAGCTATTTTCCCACAAAGCAGTTTATTCAGCATAGCAAAGCCCTTTCTATTGATATTGATTAAAAAATTGCCTCTTGTCTCTTTAAGTGCATACTGCAAAATTGGAGCATTTGCTTTCACCATTAGGCTTTTTTTGGCAAAAGCTTGCAGGCCTGCCTTCTATAGACTTTAAATGTGCACCAAAAATAATTTTTAGCTCCGCCCACTCAGCAGTTACATAATTGAGATGGTACATTGCAAGCCTTTTCCATTAATTTTCCTTAATTAAAATGAAATGATATACAACAAATGTATTATTAATACAAAATTCTTGATTCTGTAACCTATTACTGTTTAACATATTGGTAAACTTTGTTAGTCAACTCTGTCAGTGGTTTCTATAGTGATATTTTCCAGCATTTTGTACTTTAGCTCAAGATTCTAACCTCAAACCAGACACCACAGTGAAAGAGAAAGACATTGAAATGTCCCAATAACAGTTGACAAATAATGAATCTACTATTGTATATTTTGTACAAATTAATGAGAGAATAATAGTGACATGCCTTAATGCATGTCACATAACAGGTGTAACAAAGTTGAACATTAAGGAGGAATTTTTTTATTGCTGAAATGACAAATAATACAGAAAATAGAAGCTTCATGCATATGGTTATTTAACTTAGCAAGCATACATAAGAAAATAAAAATTAGACTATTAATTATTTCATGATAATCAACGCTGAATGTATGATTCAGGAGGCAGAGGCAGTCAAAAATCGGGATGCTTTATTATTTTTATATTTAGTATTGTAATATTTAGTTAATGTTTTCAAGAGAAAATATGCATACATATACAGTGGGAGAAACAAGCACTCAACATGTCACCATTTTTCTCTGAAAACATACTTCTAAAGGTTTTGTTGACTTTAAATTTTCAGCAGATGTTGGTAACAACCAAAGAAACCCATATATGCAAAGAAAACAGATTAAGTTAAGTGATGAATAAAATGAAATGACACAGGAAAAAGTATTGAACACTTTAAGAAAGGAGGTAGTGAAATCCCAGACAGCAGCTGAAATCTCTCAGTAGTTTTTCAGCAACTCTCTGCCCTTCGTCATTATAAATAAATTTCAGCTGCTTCAGTCCAACATCTACATTAGCAGGATGATGAAGATGAATCCATAGTAGACATTTCAGCAAGACAGTTATCTAAAAGACAGCCAAAGAAACTCTCAAATGCTTTCAGAAAAAGAATCCAATAGAAAATACAAAATAAAGATCAGATCTGATCTGATAGACGAGACCCACAGATCCATCAAGACTTTTACAATTTGTTAAAGTCTGTAAAAAAAAAATCACCGCTGAACAATTCATGTGACTTCATTCTTCATGTGAGTGTCGTCTTTAAGCTGCCATGACCAAAAAGGCCTTCATATAAAGTATCAAATACATTTCAGAAGTTCAGTACTTTCTCCTTGTGTCATTCAGCAGGCAACATAAACAAACAAACAAGGCAAGGGTCAAAAACACAGCAAGACTAGACAAGGAAACCACGTCGTAATGTTCACAATCAGTATAACAAGACTTAGCACCGAGGTGTGTGTGTGTGTGTGTGTGCGCGTGTGCGTGTGCGTGTGCTGTATTTAAAGTCCATCTAGTCAGTCTTTGAGCAGCTCCCAGCTGTGTGAGTGTAATTAATTGTGATCTGGAACAGGTGTATGTGTGTGTGGAACATGTAGTCCATTTGGTGGCAGAGTTGTAGTTCTCCAGCGATTTGCAGTAGATCGCTGGTGACTGTAACAGCGTGTGTGTGTGTGTGTGCGTGTGTGTGTGTGTGTGTGTGTGTTTCAATAAATTTGAAATACGTTGTTTTTTAGACACAACCAACAATTTCAATCAAATTGATAGTTTTATAGTTCTCCGCCATTTTAATGTCATTCACAATGCTTATTGTATTTAGTATAGTACTTTGGGATAATTCACAGTTCTAGTTATAGCATATACTTACATATAGTTGTGGTTTTTTTTTATTAAAGCTGTAAAGTACAGTCTTGTAACTTGTCTTTTTGTTTTTTGTGTTCATATCCTTCTTTAAATTGAACTTTATAAAATGCAGCTCAACACTTAAGACCCATTTCCAGTTGTGATTAATGATAGCATGTTACTATCTCTGCACAATACTCTATTAACTTCCTGAGACCCAAAGAAAAAAATAGTCTTTTTTGTTGCTTTTTTGTGATTTCCTACATTCTTTGGGTCAAAAAAAAATCCACATTTTAGAGTTTTTACGTTTTGTTTTTATTTTTAATTTTACAGCATGTCCACTGTAGTGGACCATAGAACCCTTTTAGTTCCAAACGAGAGCCAAACTCATTGAACAAAACTGTACAGGATATGGTTGTAAGAGATATTATTCCAACATTAATATAACAAAAACAAAACAAAAGCCATTTTTTCCTTTTGTATTGAAATTCCTGGAACAGTTTAGTCTGAAAAAGAGACGAACTCCAAAAAAAAACAAAAAAAAAAACAGTGATGTTAATCCAAAACAAACTCAACATAAAAGCGATTTAAAACTTATTGTCATTCTCTAATCGTCTCTAATTGACTCTGATTGTCAGACTCTAAGCAAGAGTCTCTCTCAACTAACTTATAAAGAATCCTCTCTGCTTCAGCTCTACAACATGCAGTCATTAATTACATGAAGATGGTTCTGGTGTCCACTATACATTGTATACAATTGCTGCTAAAAAACGGTCAGATTCTACAGTAAAACAATGTTTTTTCACTAAAACAGTAATATTCTGTTAAAAACAGTTCATTCTGTTCATTTTTGTTTCGAGAAAGTAACCAACAGCAGAAAACTGAGTTAACAGCGCTCAGATTTGACGTTTCAAGTCTGTGTTTGAAATCACACTTTGCACCCTTGTTCACTATTATGTACACTAGTTCACTAATATAGTTCACCTGACAGAGTTAATGAACACTAATGAGGGATTTCAGACACTGATGAACACTTGCTGTTAATAATCACAATCACTGAAGGAAAGAGAAACAAGAAACACAAACAGTGACTTCAGTTACAACATTAAATAAAGTCAACTAAAATAAAACACTTTCAGTCTCAACAGAGGATCATTAAACAAGTCCACAAACAGCAGACACGCTTATTACTGACCGCTTTGACTTTCTTATTGAGAGCCAACAGAAATGTAGGTGTTTTTTTTTTTGTATCACCATAATGGAGTGAGAGGCTGGTTTAGTTGGGCTCTTCACTCTTGATTTCGTAATTTGGACTCTCCAGCTGCTATAATACAGAGTTGATAAAACACTTCTACTATAGCAATAGGTAGATATGCCTAGTTTTGTTCTAATAAATGTTTATTTAAAGGTCTGAATGACTGGCCTCATGCAATTGTTTTTATTCTTTGTTGCAAATATTATTTTATTAATGAGAAGTGAAAATAGGAAAGATACCTAATTCCTTCACAGAGTTATGAAATAACATACAAAAACAGTTCAGTTATGACAAAGGCAAACTCAGATCTCATGAATCAGACCTTGTACCTCAACAATGGTAACAACCCTACTGAAAAAACAGCTTAAACCAGCCTAGGCTGGTTTTAGCTGGTTGACCAGCCTGGTTTTAGATGGGTTTTGGCCATTTCCAGGCTGGTTTTCAGCCATTTCCAGGCTGGTCTTAGCTGGTCAGCCTGGAAAATGACCAGCTAAAACCACCTTGATCAGCCTAGCCAGGCTGGGAGCCCAGCCAAAACCAGCTATGTCCAGCTTAAACCAGGCAGGTCAAGATGGTTTTAGCTGGTCATTTTCCAGCCTGACCAGCTAAGACCAGCCTGGAAATGGCCAAAACCCCTCTAAAACCAGGCTGGTCAACCAGCTAAAACCAACCAACCAGCCTAGGCTGGTTTAAGCTGGATTTTTCAGCAGGGAATTAAAATATTTCATGCCGCAATATCCCGCAATATCCCATCATGCATTGGGGCATAAATAATGTAGTATAATGGTCTTACATTTTTTTTATTTGTATTAGATTCTGCTGTTGTTTCTGTTTAGACTTTCAGTAGCCTGTTAGTAGCCAGTTTGTGAGTTAAACTGTTAATTTTGTTAGTTGTCACCATTGTTGAGGTTCATACACTGATTACTGATGTCTCTTTGTGTGCAACTTATACCATAGAGCAAAGTGTTTTTGTCCAAGATATTCTTAAAAACTACCAGAATTCAATGCTGCATACAGACATGTTATATTACATTTAACAATTAACTAAACATTGGATAGGAGCAGTGAACTATTATATTACATTTGAGCAGGTTCTGCCTCATTTAAACAATATGAACATCACCAGATCTTATTTAGGTTTGTGCTTGCCACATCATAGAGCTTTTTAACAATTGCAGCAGCCAAAATAAATTTATGTTAAAAATGTCAGGGCTAAGAACCCAACTAAAGCAAACTCTATTCTCCATGATGGTGACTTAAAATGTTAATCTTTCTCTCAAGAAGAACTTTAGTAGATGTTATACAAAAGTAAATGTTTTAGTAAAGTGTAGCTGGTGATGATGTTTGTAGAGTTCTTTAAGCATCTGCTGATAAAGCTGTGACTGAAGTTGTCGTTTTTTGTATGTTCTGTTCTTGTTTTTTCCCTTCAGTAATTCTTCATGCGTTCATCGCTAATCCTCATTTATCATTTAATTAATTCATTTACTTCAGCTTAGCTCCAAGTTTCTTGAACACTCAGTAGTGTGGACACTTGGAAGTGCTCAATTAAAAGTGAGGTATTTGCTCTGGGGTTTAAAGGGTTAAAGGTGTGAGAGGTAAAAATGTATTTTAACAGTAATATAATGTTAATTTAAACTACGGAGGTAGACTAAAAAAACAGTAGATTGCTGGCAACCACAGCTGCCAGTAGTTTACCGTAAAATCAAGGTAAAAACTGTTTTTTTACTGTAAAACCTGAAGCAAATTTCTTCTGTGTGTCACCGTTGTGGAGGAGAGTAGAGCCAGTGTTTGAGTCAAACATGAACAATGAAACACTGATGTTATTCTGCATGTTTCTTTACTTAAAGACAATGGCTGTTATGAAGCGGACAGGAGACAGAGGTAAGGAAACGTTAGGGTGTTTATTGAATGACAACAAGGATCACATGAAGGATAGCCAGGAGGATCAGGAATGATGTTGGGGTCTTTTCCTCCGTGGCTGGGTAACAGGAATACACGAGGATGGACAGCACACACCAGATACAGCTGACAGAGGATGACACAGACTTGGAAGGACTGGAAGACAGGACGATTCGGGAGGACCAGGAAGACTAGGAGGAATACAAAGAGAACAGGTAAGTAAATCGTTTGTTTAGCTGAGGATGACTACGCTGAGTGGTCGCTCAGTTGTCCGCTTTCGTCGAGACGAGCCCGGACAATGAGCGACTGGAGTGCTGTGCTTTTATCTGGTGCTCGTGAATGTGATGCAGCTGTGTGCTCATTAGAAGTCAGGTGATGGTGATCTTCGTGAGTGGGGGTCGTGAGAGCCTGACCAATCCATGACAGTACCCCCCTCCCCAGGGCCCGCTCCTGAGGGCCGACACCTCCGACGCCGTGGTGGTCTCCCTCTGCCTCTAGGCGCTGGGAACTCAGGGTGGCTCTCATGAAACTCCACCATGAGACTAGGATCGAGAATATCAGCTCTGGGAACCCATGTCCTTTCTTCGGGGCCGTACCCTTCCCAGTCCACCAGGTACTCCAACTGGCCACCACGACGTCGGGAACGCAAGATCTCCTTCACTGCGTAGACGGCTCCTTCTTCTAGGAGCAGTGGAGGAGGGGGTTCCTCTTCGTGGTCAGGCTCTGTGGAGGGAAGAACAGGATCGTGATAGGGTTTCAGGAGTGATACGTGGAATGTAGGGTGAATACGGTAGTGAGAGGGTAATTGTAGTTTGTAGGTGACGGGGTTAACCTGTTCCACGATGGTGAAGGGACCAACAAATCGGGGACTTAACTTGCGAGAGGGCAGTCGCATGCGTATGTCCCGGGTGGATAGCCACACCTTTTGTCCGGGTGTGTATCTGGGTTCTTCAGACCTTCTTCTATCGGCGGTTACCTTGCTTCGACGGACTGCCCTCTGCAGATGTTGATGAGCCTCGTCCCAGACTCTCTCGCTCTCCCGGAACCAGTGATCCACTGCGGGGACATCAGATGGTTCGCCATCCCAGGGAAAGAGCGGTGGTTGGAAGCCCAGGACGCACTGGAATGGCGTGAGTCCGGTGGAGGGTTGCCGCAGTGAATTTTGGGCATATTCTGCCCAGCCCAAATACTGGCTCCAGGAGCTCTGGTGACCACTGCAGAAGGTCCTCAGGAACCGTCCCACCTCCTGAATCTTCCTCTCTGTCTGCCCGTTGGTTTGGGGATGATATCCAGAAGAGAGGCTGACGGCCACACCTAGGAGCTTGAAGAAGGCTTTCCATAGACGTGAGATGAACTGTGGACCTCTGTCCGACACAATATCTTCTGGAATACCAAATGACCTGAAGACTTGATTAAAGATATTGTCGGCTGTTTCAAAGGCTGTGGGAAGACCTTTCAGAGGGATTAGTTTGACAAACTTTGAGAATCTATCTACTATGACTAGAATACAGGTATTACCTTCTGACGAAGGGAGATCAGTGATAAAGTCCACTCCTAGGTGTGACCAGGGACGGTTCGGAATCGGCAAGGGATGGAGCTTTCCAGCGGGTAGATGACGTGGGCTCTTGGATTGGGCACAGTCCTTACAGCCCTGAACATATTGCCTCACATCCCTTGCCATGTTTGGCCACCAGAATCGTTGGGATACTAGCGAGAGAGTATTGTTGATCCCTGGATGTCCAGTGCCTAGCGAGGTATGTAAGGAGTGGATCAGATCTACCCGGTGTTCAGGTGGTATGAACTGCCGATGAGGAGGGCATCCCGGCGGAGCAGGGGCTTCCGGAGTGGCAACGACTGGAGGAGCGTTCCAGGTGATCGGACAAATGGAGATGTGTTCGGGAAGAATCTTCGTTGGGAGTTCTTCATGATCGTGATGCTCGTGTAAACGAGAGAGAGCGTCTGCTCTTAGATTCTTGGGTCCTGGACGATAGGAAATGGAGAAATCAAAACGTGAGAAGAAAAGTGACCATCTGGCTTGACGTGGACATAGTCTCTTGGCCTCTTTGATATATTGGAGGTTTTTGTGATCTGTGATCACCTGGAACGGATGTTTGGCTCCCTCCAACCAGTGACGCCACTCCTCCAAGGCTAGCTTGATTGCTAGCAGCTCCCTGTCTCCTATGCTGTAATTCTGCTCCGCCGGGCTCAACTTCCGAGAGAAATAGGCACAGGGATGCAGTCGGGGCGGTGTATCATGATGTTGAGATAATACTGCCCCGACGCCGGTGGTGGATGCGTCCACTTCCACCACGAAAGGAAGATTTGGGTCAGGATGAGTCAGGAGTGGGGCCCTTGTGAACTCCTTCTTAAGAAGGCGGAAGGCTGCGGCTGCTTCTTTGGTCCACTCCAGTCCTTTGGGTTTACCCTTGAGGAGATTAGTGAGAGGTGATGTAATCCTGCTGTAGTCCTTGATAAACCGTCTATAAAAGTTAGCAAACCCAAGAAACCTCTGGAGCTCCTTAATGGAAGTGGGTTCTGACCAGGATAGAACAGCCTCAATTTTCTTCCCATCCATACGTATACCGGTTTGATCAATGATGTATCCCAAGAAATGAATCGACTTCTGGTGGAATGAGCATTTCTCCGCTTTGAGGTAGAGGTGATGTTCTCTCAATGTGTGTAGGACCTCCGCAACGTGTTGGCGATGTTCGGCCTCACTCCGGGAGTAAATGAGGATGTCATCTATGTACACTATTACAAAGTGGTGAAGAAACTCCCGGAGGACTTCATGAATGAAGTTTTGGAATACGGAGGGGGCGTTGACCAGACCGTAAGGCATGACCTCATATTCATAGTGGCCAGTAGGGGTCACGAATGCTGTCTTCCATTGGTCCCCCTCACGTATTCTTATCAGATTATACGCGCTGCGGAGGTCCAATTTTGTGAAGACTTTAGCTTCTCGGAGCTGTTCCAAAGCGGCTGGTACCAGAGGAAGGGGATATCGGTATTTTACTGTACCGTTATTTAGGACCCTGTAGTCGATGCATGGACGCAGCCCTCCGTCCTTCTTGGCCACAAAGAAGAAGCTTGAGGCGGCTGGTGATTTTGAGTGACGTATGTACCCCTGACTCAGAGCCTCCCTTATGTAATCTTCCATTGCCTGATTCTCTGGAAGCGAGAGCGGGTAGATCCTACCTCTTGGCAACTGGGCATCTGGAACTAGGTCGATCGCGCAGTCCCATGGCCGATGCGGCGGTAGCTGGGAAGCTCTCTTGGGGCAGAAGACATCATGAAAGGAGCTGTACTCCTTAGGAATGTGGATAGACTGCTTCTCAGGAGGGCTCTCGACCGATGTTGCAAACAAAGAAATGGGGTTCCGACCTTGAAGAGGGAGATTTGGAAAACAGGTAGGTGTACATCCAGATCCCCATTTCTTTATCTCTCCTGTGCCCCAAGAGATGATGGGATCGTGCTTCACCAGCCACGGGCGCCCTAGAATGATGTCCATATTTGCACCCTCCAGAACCAGAAATTGAATCCTCTCTTGATGTAACAGCCCCACTTGAAGAAGGATGTCTTCGCATTGTCGATGGATACGGGTCGAAGATCGAGTGCACTGGGTTATCGGTTGTATCTGGTATATATGCGAGGACGCCTCAGTACGGAGGTGGAGTTGACGACAGAGGGATTGGGAGATGAAGTTCCCTGCTGACCCGGAGTCGATGAGGGCTGTGACAAGGAGAGAAATAGAGGCAGTAGTTATTTGTACGGTGGTAGTAAGTGGTTTACATTGTTCAATATTCGTACTGAATACACTCACTGAAGTCCGAATGGGACGAAGGGGACACTCCATACGGGTGTGTCCACTGACACCGCAGTATAGACACAGACCCCGGGTCAGCCTCCTCTGTCGTTCCGCTGATGTCAGTCTTCCAGACTCTATTATCATGGGTTCTGGTTCTGGAGAGGCTGTTGACTCAGGCGATTGGAGGAGTGCAGACGAGGGGGTGATGGTGTCCTGTTGATAGGAACGGAGACGATCGGAACATCGGAGAGAATGTTGGATGAATCTCTCCAGACCCATTGTATCATCTAATGTGGCCAGCTGGATTCGGAGAGTGGGTTCCAAGCCGAGCCGGTACGTGGTCAACAACGATCTCTCATTCCATCCACTTGCAGCTGCTAGAGTGCGAAACCGGAGAGCATATTCCTGTGTAGATAGAGTACCTTGCTTTAGATGATACAGCTGCTCTCCAGCGGCTACTTCCCCATCAGAACGTCCAAACACCTCTTTGAAATACTCCGTGAAGGTAGTGATGGAATTCATGACCGGCCCGGCTTGGTTCCAGATCGTCTCAGCCCATTTAAGTGCAGGTCCAGAGAGTAGTGATACGATGTAGGCGATCTTTGACTTATCTGTGGGATATAGAGAAGGTTGCATTTCGAATATGAGGGAACATTGTAACAGAAAACCATTGCACTCCCCCGCTCCGCCTGAGTAGGGCGCTGGTCGGGCCATGGGACTGGAAGGAAGGGCCGAAGAAGAAACTGTGGAGGCGGAAGTGCTCGGTGCTGGTGGTGCGTTGGAAAGTGGAGCTGGTGGCTGTAGAATCCGCTTCAACTGGTCCACCAGCTCTTGAAAGTGATCGAGGGTGCTCATGTTGTCGTCGTTATGGGTCCGGGCTTCTGTTATGAAGCGGACAGGAGACAGAGGTAAGGAAACGTTAGGGTGTTTATTGAATGACAACAAGGATCACATGAAGGATAGCCAGGAGGATCAGGAATGATGTTGGGGTCTTTTCCTCCGTGGCTGGGTAACAGGAATACACGAGGATGGACAGCACACACCAGATACAGCTGACAGAGGATGACACAGACTTGGAAGGACTGGAAGACAGGACGATTCGGGAGGACCAGGAAGACTAGGAGGAATACAAAGAGAACAGGTAAGTAAATCGTTTGTTTAGCTGAGGATGACTACGCTGAGTGGTCGCTCAGTTGTCCGCTTTCGTCGAGACGAGCCCGGACAATGAGCGACTGGAGTGCTGTGCTTTTATCTGGTGCTCGTGAATGTGATGCAGCTGTGTGCTCATTAGAAGTCAGGTGATGGTGATCTTCGTGAGTGGGGGTCGTGAGAGCCTGACCAATCCATGACAATGGCTGTGTAGTTGCTGATGCAGTAAGAATCTCTGTGTTAATTCCAGCTTTACATGTATGTGTGCTGCTGTGAAATTTAAGACATTTGGGTTAAGCTGAACTTTTCTAATTAACTAAAATAAGTTAGAATTATAAGTATGCTTCTAAGCATATGTAGCGCATTACTTTATAAACTCATACAGCAGTTGGCCAATTTGAAGCAGTCACTCTCAGTGAACAAAATGAGTTCACTTGAGTATTGTGTATATCAATGTAGTCCATGTGTTTTTACAGCAACATATTGTAAAATAACAATACATTGCTGGCAACTGCAGCTGCTAAGATGCTGTTCATTTAACAGTAACATGCTGGCAACCGTGCTGCCGGCACGTTTTTTTTACTGTTTTTTTAACGGGACAATTTTTAACAGTGTAGTTGAGTAATAGACATTTAAAAAAGGATGAGATTTTGTAAAAAAAAAATAATAATAATAAATAAATAAAATATTTAACAGCTTTGAAAGCTAAATTTTTTTGTTGCTGACACTTTAATAAACAATTATATATGTAATAATAATAGTAAAAAAAAAAAAACATTTAAATAGCAATAATTTACATGCCTCTCTCCTTCCCATAAAATGTGCTTGTTTGTATGCTGGCCATTTTGGATGCAGTGTAAGAAGTGGTTCCTAGCATGCCAGCTAATCAATTGACATATCACTAGAAAGCCCAGGATGTCCTCCACACAGTACAATAGGACTTGACAGAGTAGCTCAAAAAATTCATGAAAACACAATGTCCACTACAGAGGACACAAGTCAATGGGCGGTATCTCAGATATGCTTGAACCTTTCGTCTTCTAATTATGAATGTATTATTCAATTTAAATGATATACACACACTGTTGGCCACACTTTAATCTATATAAATCACACTTAGAAACATTTCTTTTGTACAGGTCACTGATATGATGCAGAAAGCTCTTTTTGACTTCTTAAAGCACCGGTTTGATGGCAGGTGAGTAACAGAAGTGGGTTAAATGATTTTAAAAAGACTTTGTTGTAGACCATGTTCACTACAGATGTTTTTATGTTGCTAGGATAACAATTACACGTGTGACAGCAGACATCTCACTGGCGAAGAGATCAGTGCTTAACAATCCCAGCAAGAGAGCCATTATTGAGCGCTCAAACACCAGATCCAGCCTTGGTAAGAGACACACAGAGCCAAAACACCTCATAATGGGTTATTCAAAAAATATTCCTGGTTAAATTCAATTCAAGTCCTGACAACAGAATCTGACACATGTAATGGAACACAGAAACTATTCTTTTTGTATAAGTAATTGAATTGAATTACTTTTGTAATTTCCTGTAATTAGTTTCAACCCTATAAACAGTTCTTTTTAATTACATTTCTTTCTGACATTCTTGCAATTGGAAAATATTCTGGGTCATTTCAGACCAAATTGGGTAAAATATGGACAAACCCAAACTTTGTGTTAGATTTGGGTCTGTTTTTTGTCAAAAACGTGGTTGAAATAACCCAGCTTTCTTAGAGTGTTCCAGAATATCTAGCAAAAGTCACACAAGTTTAAAAAAATAATACTAGTAACACTTTAAAAACAGCACCACACTTTTGTTTATGTTTCGTTGAGGACAATTTATTTATGTCAAAAAAAATCTGTTAAAATATTTTTTTTTGTGGTGAATTTAGACTCCATGTGTTGCATTCAGTATTGGACAGTAGCCTTTTCATTGTCAAAGGCTGTTTATTATGATTATTGTTAATATCAGACTTAAAAAAAAACATATTTCCATCATTTAATGTCAATATACATTCACCCGCCACTTTATTAGGTACACCTGTCTAACTGCTCGTTAATGCAAATTTCTAATCAGCCAAACACATGGCAGCAACTCAATGCTTTTAGGCATGTAGACATGGTCAAGACGATCTGCTGCAGTTCAAACCGAGCATCAGAATGGGGAAGAAAGGTGATTTAAGTGACTTTGAACGTGGCATGGTTGTTGGTGCCAGATGGGCTGGTCTGAGTATTTCAAAAACTGCTGATCTACTGGAAAGAAAGGCAACTAGAAAGGCAACAGTAACTCAAATAATCACTCATTACAACCGAGGTATGCAGAAGAGCATCTTTGAACACACAACACATCCAACCTTGAAGCGGATGGGTTACAGCAGCAGAAGACCACACCGGGTGCCACTCCTGTCAGCTAGGAACAGGAAATTGAGGCTACAGTTGACACAGGTTCACCAAAATTGGACAATAGACAATTGCCTGGTCTGATGAGTCTCGATTTCTGCTGCAACATTCGGATGATAGGGTCAGAATTTGGCATCAACAACATGAAAGCATAGATCCATCCTGACTGGTTTCTTGAACATGACAATGAGTTCACAGTACTCAAATGGCCTCCACAGTCAACAGATCGTAATCCAATAAAGCACCATTGGGATGTGGTGGAATGGGAGATTCCCATCATGGATGTGCAGCTGAAAAATCTGCAGCAACTGCATGATGCTATCATGTCAAAATGGACCAAAATCTCTGAGTATATTTCCAGTACTTTGTTGAATCTCTGCCACGAAGGATTAAGGCGGATTAAGCCGGTACTAGTAAGGTGTACTTAATGAAGTGCCCAGTGAGTGTGTATAGTTTTTAACATATTGGAGCAGAGTTTTTTTTATATTTTTGTAGCCTTTTTTATGATTGGAAATAGCATTTTAAGACAAACGTAAACTACAATTGTTTTTCTCTTTCATTCTTTTTGCTTATAAAATATGCATTACGTCAAATTATAGATATTCTTCATTGCAAAATAAGGTATTTTCTATAAACTTGCAAAATTTCATTTTTATTAACATGCTAAACTATTTCCATTACTAGTAGTGCTTGATTATGAAAGTAAATTAAAATGAATACCAGTTTGCAGTATAATGGTCTGCTTCTGTACAGTTAAAATAAAACTGGAAGACTCACATTCAGGTTGCATCCTGTGTTGAAAATAAAGTGGACACATTTTCAAAATCATCTTTTAGCATAGCTAAGCTAATTTTCTGCAGATGATTTAGCTTAGTGAGCTCCATTTAAAGTTGCATGTTTAACATTGGTTGTAGTTGATCTATAATATCCCTTTACCATTACCTAATACACAAATGTCAAGTCCTGATTGTTTTTGTTCTATTAGTGTGCTAACTGTAATCTAGTGTCTCTCACTCTCTGTTTGATATACATGTACAGCTGAGGTACAGAGCGAGATTGAGCGTATATTTGAACTAGCTCGATCGCTCCAGCTGGTAGTGTTGGACGCAGACACCATCAACCATCCTGCTCAGCTGATGAAGACTTCACTAGCACCCATTATCGTCCATGTCAAAGTGTCCTCGCCGAAGGTGCGACAGTCCTGTGTCAATGTTTTAATGTTTTGAACATCATTGTTTATGCTTGATGACTGACGTTTTTCTATCCTACAGGTTCTCCAGAGGCTCATAAAGTCCAGAGGAAAGTCGCAGAGTAAACACCTCAACGTACAGCTCGTAGCTGCAGACAAACTAGCGCAGTGTCCTCCGGTGTGTCAACTCTTACAACATACATCTAGACATATGCCAATTTACAATAATTCAATATATTGTGATAATGAAAACACACAATTTAGATATTGTGAGAATTTTAAAATATAGTGAATAGTTCTTTAAACTTAATAATTGGTCAACTTTTAGGGTCGTTTACATATCGCGTCTTTTTTGTGTGCACGTTCATTATTTCCAATGTTTGCGCAACACGCTTGCATTTTCCCGTTGCACCTAGTTGAAAGCATCTTTTCAGAATGGTGCAAGCACGTGACAAGAGCCAATCAGCTTCATACTTTGTATGGAATATACATATTGCAGACACAGAACACCCAAACATTGCAGTGCTTTTTTCATAAATAAAACTAGTATCAGAGCTGCAGCAATCTTTTATTAGTTTGTCATCCTCTGACTGTTAATGGTTGCCTAGCTGGCAACGACAGACGTCAAAGGTAGAATGAAGTGCATTGAAAATGTTGAAGTAAACGATGTGCTTGAGCTTTCCAGATGCTTTTAGACGTGATATGTTAAAGGCTCCTTAGAGGTCCTTTTAAGAATATTCAGTTTGTTGTATTAGTGGTTGCTCAAAACAGTACCAAATGCGTAAATGCTAGTGTAGCGAAAGATAAATTGCGGTTAATCGCATCCGAAATAAAAGCCTATAACAGCACTAGTATTTAAATTTATAAATATACAATAAAAATGCACAATACGCACACATATATATATATATATATATATATATATATATATATATATATATATATATATATATATATATATATATATATATATATATATATATATATATAGTTGAACTATATCTATAGTAACTATATATATATATAGTTGAAGTCAGAATTAAATATTTTAAATATTATTAAATATTTGTTAAATATTTCCTAATTGATGTTTAACAGAGCAAGGAAATTTTCACTGTATGTCTGATAATATTTTTTTTTCTGTGGAGAAAGTCTTATTTGTTTTATTTCAGCTAGAAAAAAAACTGTTAAAAATTTTTGTTAAACCATTTTAAGGTAAAAAATATTAGCCCCATTAAGCTATATTTTATTTCAATAATCTATATATATATATATATATATATATATATATATATATATATATATATATATATAGTCAATGTGATGACTACTACAAAACCATTTATTCATTTTAAGAGATGTTAATTTCTTAGATAATGCCTAACAACACATTTAAATCAAAAGACCTAATCATTTTATTAAATGGAGTTAATAACTAATAAAAATCTGTTGTATTAAAGCAACTTATAACATATAACTAAAATAAAATTATTGCTCACTGCTGATTTTAATCCATTAACCTTTACTAATGAAACTTCATGAATAAAGTGTTACCTGTTGTATTTAATCATCCTTCTTCAATTAAATTTGATTGAAATATTTGTTTACTCTGAACATGTATATACAATAAAGCAATACACTAAATATTAAGGTTTAATTAAGGTTAATATTGTCTTTATTTTTCCGTATTGACCTTATTCTTCAATGTGTAAGTGCGCTCGCAATTGTTTTAGAACTTCAGATTTAGTTGCCTATGGAAGAAATGGCTAGGAATAATAAATGGCAGCAAACGGTCAAACTACTTGCTCTACAAACAAGTGTGTTAATAACTATACACAAAAAAGTAGAATAAAATAATAGGAAAATATCAGTTTGCAACATCAAGGAACATGAGGAGCCGTTATTAATGTCTAAATTTCAATGAAAGTGAATAATACCAGATGGAATACCAGCCAAAAAGATTCCACTTGTCTGTGAAGAAGGTCAATACCATGATAAAAGCTTCAGCAAGCAATCGCAGAAGCCTACATACAAACATAAACACACTTCTAAAAGGAAGTTACAGTAATGACTGCAGTTTGATGAAGACAGTCAGTGTTTTTCAATGCACTAATAGATGTCATGTCTGTGTTCATGTGTTTGCTCCTCATTAACAGGAGATGTTTGATATTATCTTGGATGAGAATCAGTTGGAAGACGCCTGCGAGCATTTGGCGGAGTATCTGGAGGCATACTGGAAAGCCACACACACCTCCAGCAGTACTCCGCTCAACCCGTTGCTGGGCAGAAACCTTGGCCCTGCTGCCCTCGCCCCGTACACTACATCTGCCATATCCGGCTTGCAGGTGTGTAATCATACGCACTACAAGCGTTTGGATGTTGAACATGTAATGTGTCCGTAGACTTTTTAAGCACTATCAAATATGTGTTTATGAATGTACAATCATCCACATGATTGTAAAACTGCTAGCCTGACATCTCTGAGCTGTTATTTTTTTCATTTGGGCTACCAAAAATTTATCCACTCTGCCCGTCAAGCAATGTTAATGGGAGGGGAGATTTAGCCTAATCCAATTCTTTTGCATATTCTCATAAATTGTGTAATTTGTTGTATGTAATGCGTATGCATTGAGGAGCCACTATTTGTATATGTTTGTTGACAACATCAGTTAGTGCAAGCACCAATTCAGTGTTAATGCGTTATAAATAATGCACATTACGTAATAACAATACCTTCCTAAGGTAACGTGTAATATAACACATTACTTTTAAAAATAAGTAATATTATTTGAGTTACTATTTTAAAAATAAAATGTAACGCAAGTTACTTTTTACCTTGCTTAATTGGCTTTTACACAATATATTGCGGAATAAAAATGACCTTAGTCAGGTTGAATCACTCGCTTAATGATGGAGCGTGCTGCGAGGGAACAGACAGTCGACTCGCACTCATCATCAGGTCTCTTTTTCACAGCAGTTGAGTCAGTGTACTGTTCTAGTAACTGAATAATTCAAGATATTGGTTTATTTTGAATCAGAGGGGGTATATCCAGTATGTTAGTTCTTACTCAAGAGGCAAACCGTTTCACGACAACTCCGTTCAATTTAATGAACTGGTTCAAACGGTTCACTTAGAAGATCCGGTTAAATCAAATGATTCATTGGCGAATCATTGAATGTCTTCACTTCAAACTGTCAGAAACAGAAACTATGGCAGGTCGGTGGATTCTTGTTTTGAACTCATCAAAGAAAAGAAGTGGACAGTCGTTAATTGTAGATTATGTGTTAGTAAAACTCTTGACAACTGCGAGAAACTCAGCATCAAAAACAAAAAACAAAACTGGATGCGAATCATCTCCAGCTAAAAAACAAATGATTGACATCGGTTCACGCTCTCCAGGTAAAACAGTTAATTTGACTAAACTCAAAAAATGGTTATTGTTTTTATTGTTGAGGAGTTGCAGCCCTCTATCTAACGTTACTGTAGAAGCGACTACGTTTTGTAATGTAGTAAGATTTATTAGAAAAAGTAATGCATAAGTAACTCAAAAGTAATATAACGCATTACTTTCCAAAATAAAAGTAACTAAGTAACACAATTAGTTACTTTTTTGGGGGGACTAACTCAGTACTGTAATGCACTACTTTCAAAAGTAACTTTCCCCAACATTGGTTGTCAAAAGATTAAAATTTGGAGAAAAAAAACAAAACAATAACGGTAGGTCTCTTATAGTTAATTCCATCATAACTTTTTTATTTAAAAAATGTCATTCTTTTTATTTAATAAATGTCTTTTCTACTAAAAGCTGAAGTTTGCTTGCCCAAAAGACTACTAAAGCTGCGGTCACAATGCACTTTTCACCCCATAGGCTTCCATTCATACGCAAGCGAATTTTCCAGACCAGAAACACAAGCTCGTGTGACAAGTTTCGCATGATCCTGTGTTCGAAAGTTCAAGCTTGGTGAACTCTGACCTGTGAAATCGCATCATGTGATTGCATGAGACCAATAGAAGATTGAAATGTCCTCTCTGTACAGAAATTTTAAATATGAAGCAATCGCTTGCTTTATCAACGCATAATCAACTTTATCAACGTCTAATCAACAGGCTCAAACTCTAGTTTTGTTAGCTATTTCATGTTTTGTTACGGTTATGCATGTTGTCGGCAGTATTCCATCTTCATCTATCAGTAGCCTGAATACTTGTACTTATTGGACCTACTTATACAAACACTTCACTGCAGTTTCGAAATGAAAACTATAAGGATACATTCATGTAACGTATCTGTCTCCATATGGCTGACTTTTCTTATGTAATATATAATTATAAAGACATGGCGGGGAAAATTTTATTTAATGCATTAAATTTCATTTAGTGCTTCTTGTACACTCTGAGACCCACTTTATATCAGATGTCACTCAGCCAGTGGAGATCGCTGATTTTTAAAGAAAACAGACCTTAAACGCGTCGATTTTGCAATTGCAAACAGTTCACCGGAAGCGCTTAATCCAGGTTACTGGCAAATTTAAAGTCCTATTAGCATGCTTCGGCGTATACCCTATTGGCTTGACTTAGAGTACATTTCAATATAGGTGAAGACCCCCTTGTGGATGTTTCATCTGAAAAGTGCAGAAAACCTTACCTGAAAGCACAGTTGAGTTGTCTAAATCAGTTGTTCCCAATTTTGGTCCCCAGGTGTATTACGCAAAGAAGACTTGAATTGGGTACCAATGGTCTAAATCAGTGGTCCCCAACCTTTTTATCACTGTGGACCAGTCCACGTTTGACATTTTTGCCACAGACTGGGGGGAGGGGTGGGGAAGAAAGATGGTGGGTAGGTACTTGCGCCTGAAAGTCGAACACTTCCATTGGAAATAACAAACTTTCACGAACTCTAGAAAGACGCGTTATGTGAACGGCCCCTAAAAGGCCACCATCATTTGCGATCTCCATCAATTGATCTTCTTTTCACAGACATGGTGGATTCATCTGATTTGTTGACAAATGAGTGAGGATATCCTTGGCAGTTTGTGGGTCCGCAGTCCACTGGGCCTTCTCACCTTAGCAAAGAAACTTTCCAAAGACGTCTGTTTCTTACTCATTTTGCTGCTTGTGGGTTAAATTTGGGCGCTCAAGTGGTCGAGATGGAAGAGAGAGAATATGCTCATTTATTCAAAATAAAAGATCGTTCAGACTCAGATAAGAAATGAAACGGAAATAATGAATGATTTCTTGTGCGGCCCGGAACCAATTGATCCCGGTGGTTGAGGACCACTGGTCTAAATCAAGTCTTGCTGTGTGTAAACAAAAATAATTTTATGCTTACTCTTATTTTCTACTCGTCCATCAGAATCAACAGGGGCAAAAAACACGGCACGCCAACCACACCGGGGACCACTCCACCCCCAATGAACGGCGCAACCTGATGACCTCAGACGAGAACTACCACAATGAACGAGCGCACAAGGGACGAAACCGGGGCTCCTCTGGCTCGCAGCACGGTGGCAGCGGTAGAGACCACCACTACATGGAGGAGCAGCAGGGCTACCAGGACCCCTACCAGGACACCTACAAGCCCCACCGCAACCGCAGTTCCCCGGGCAGCTACAGCCAGGACTCACGACATCGGCTCTGAGAAGCTCCGGCCCTTGTCCTCCTCTAAGCCTGAGCCACCGAGCCAAGATGGCTTCTGTCCAGAATTGTACACATCTTCCATTTGGTTTTCGTTTCATTAGGGTCTCCTGAGCTACAAAGCAGAAACTTTGTTTTTAACCCCTCCCGAACCTGTACCATCTCACCGAAACCTGCATATCCATGAGCTTAACAAAAGGCTCTCTGGGGAAAGGAGACCATTCGACATGCAATGGAGCAGAAACTTGACACTTGTTATGTTTCCACATGTTAATATGCTTGTTGACTTTTGGTTTTGTCAATTCTGTTGTAAAAGGGCAGGTTTTCCTTCTACCAAGCAACCGTTTTACTTTCAGATGGAATGGAATGATTGCTTGGCCCTAAAAAGTGAAAGTTCTGTGAAGCTAGAAACAGCAGAGAATCAGAAAGTATATACTGAATAAGGAGCTCAGTTAGTCTTTGTTTGCCAGCATGTTACCTGACCGCATGCTTCCCCCTGTCATTAGTGCATAACTTGAGCGGACAGACCAGAAGATGACGCGCTGTAATCATTGCCCCCAGAAAAAATGGCTGCCAAACTGGAAAATTTCAATCTTAACGTAACACAAACCTACTGCCAGCTGTCTTTTGTTACAGAAATGGAATCTTAATACCTTGATCTTGGAGTTTTCCAATCTTATGCGATTGAATTTCCACATTATTGAAGTGGTAAATAGCAGGAATCCTAGATTCAGCCTCTTTAGCATGATGCACTGCATTCTAGCACTCATTCGTTCTTTTTCTAGTTAGGAAGACCGCTTAAAGAGATGCAGAACATTGGAATGCTGAACTGAAGTGTCGCCGTGATCTAGTCCTCAGTAGAGTTAGCAAGCATTCACATGATTCATTTTCAATTAAAAGCTGAAGTTGGGGCATTTTGGTGATTATTTAAAAAAAAAAAAAGAGCATTTTCCTAAATGTAACTCTAGGATGGACAGGTTCATTTCAATCTTTGGAAGTGACTGGCTGCCTGTGCTCCACCCTGCCAACTGGGGCCAACGCCGTCTGGTCCATTTCAGGAGATATGCAGTGCCCTCCTCTGTGGATCAAATGCTACAGACTCAACCCACCAAGTTGTCGTTCTGCTCGTATGTTTTCAGTGTGAAAAGGACTGTCTGAGGACAAGTAGATCCTAAACATGTGGAAGCTTTCAGAGCCAAGGCCTTGGCACATCATGGATTTCCTCGCCTGCATATTCTCGCCTTATTGATTTATGCTAGTTTTCAAGAGAATACATTTGAAAGAAAAAAACAAACTGAGGACCGCATTCTGTATGCATTTGTCTATGAGCATGCTTGTCTGTTAATTATATAATGAGGATGAATGAACATGAGGAATCTGGCAGTCGATGCCCAGTTGACTAAATGAAAAGAAGAAAAATAATCTCATCTCTGAATTTGCTGCCTGAGACAATCAGATGGAACTTCTCTGTAAAACCGGAACGTTGTTCATCCTTTTCCCGTCATCCCGCTCTCTTTCCCGTTTCACAGCAGCTTCATCTGAGCTCCAGATTAAAAGAATAAAAATAAGTCCATTCTTTTCCTTTTTTTGTGAAAATTAAAGATGGAAATGCAAAACTGCATGCATATCATTTTAATTTATAACAAATTTGAAAGAAAACTAATGTTTTATGGAATATAATTGTGTAAAAGGCAAATCTAGCAGTATTTAAGTTCTTTTACAAAAAAGAAAAGAAGAAAAAATAAATGGTCATTTTGAAACTTTGTTGTACGTCTTCATTCATTTGAGATTATTAGTCATTCATTCATTCATTTTCTTTTCGGCTTAGTCCCTTTATTAATCTGGGGTCGCCACAGCGGAATGAACCGCCAACTTATCCAGCATATGTTTTACACAGCGGAAGCCCTTTCAGCTGCAACCCATCACTGGGAAACACCCATACACTCTCATTCACACACATACACTACGGACAATTTTAGCATACCCAATTCACCCGGAGGAAACCTACGCGAAGACGGTAGGCATGGTTTAAGATTCTGATGTTATGATGTCTGGGTAAAAACCAAAAACAATTTTCCCCTTTGAAAACAATATATTTTATTTTTTTGAAACATTAATAATATTTTGGAGCACTAAACATGTCAGGCTAAATAATTTAAATGAATCACTGACTTCTGCGGTCTTCATTTGACACACATTTCTTTCCTATTTAAAATGGCATCTTTGGATATTTTTTCTGCTGGAGATACTGCTGTCCTTAAAATAATATATATATATAAAAAAATCTTACACATACATTAGGTATGGTATTACAGAAAATGTTGGCGGTTTTAAAACCTTGACTTTTCCAAACCGCGGTATACCTTGAAGACGGTTATCGCACATGCAAACTCCACACAGAAATGCCAACTGACCCAGCCAGGGCTCAAACCAGCGACCTTCTTACTGTGAGGTGACAGCACTACCCACTGCGCCCACGTCACTGATTTTTGGAGTCATCTGTGAATTTTGAGAAGTTAATGCATATAAACTGTAAGCTTTGAAACATAAATTTCAGTACACAAATCATTTTATTAATAAAATCATGAATACATGTACAGTTACAGAGTCAAACCCATAAATGGCTGTTTTCATTCATTCGTTCATTTTCTTTTTGGCTTAGTCCCTTTATTAATCAGGGGTCGCCACAGCGGAATGAACTGCCAACTTATTTTAGCATATGTTTTACGCAGCGGATGCCCTTCCAGCTGCAATAACACCCATACACTACAGGCAATTTATCTTACCCAATTGACCTACAGGGCATGTCTTTGGATTTGTGGGGGAAACTGGAGCACCCGAAGGAAACCCATGCCAAACACGGTAAGAACATGCAACACAAAAATTCCAACTGACCCAGACAAAAGGCTCGAACTAGCAACCTTCTTGCTGAGGTGACAGCGCTACCCACTGTGCCACCCCTTAATGGGTGTTTGATAGAAAGCAAATTCAATTTGAATGTTCATTCATTCATTTTCTTTTTGGCTTACTCCCTTTATTAATATGGGGTTGCCACAGCAGAATGAATCACCAACTGATCCAGCATATGTTTTACGCAGCAGATGCCCTTCCAGCTGCAACCCATCACTGGGAAACACCCATACACTCCCATTCACACACATACACTATGGACAATTTAGCTTACCCAGTTCACCTGTACCGCATGTCTGGACCTGTGGGGGAAACCGGAGCACCTGGAGGAAATTCACGCAAACCCATGCAAACTCCACACAGAAACGCCAACTGACCCAGCCGAGCTTTCACAATCAATTAGTATTACTGTACAAAATTGACCCTTGACCTCACATTCATTTCTTCACTAAGCCATGAACAAAAAAACCTGAAAAATGTAGAGGAATTAAAAGAACATTGCTGTTTCTTTGCAATCGCACTAATCAGTTGCACTGATGTTGAGCACTGGGGTCATGCAGATATTGTGAGAAAAAAGAAAATTACCTGAATTGATATTAACCAAACATTTTTTTCCCGAACTACAAGAAGTCTTGCGTGCAGGTTGCCATTTTTACAGATAACCTCCTAATTTAAATGAAAGATAATGGCATCTCTCAATAAAATACTGCAACAGTAATTTGAGGATTAGAGAATGACACAGGCCACATAATTATGGATAAAGATTGGACTCCCTCTTTCATAACCAGGTCCATAACTTTTTGGTCAAAGGTGATATGTCTCGTTTTGGCGTCTCCCACATAAACGTCTCTTTTAATGTAGAAAAAGACAGTCAAATAGAACTTATAAGTGTGTTGACATATGTATACTAAAATACACACACACACACATTAAAAAAAAAAAATATATATATATATAGTAATTTTAGAAACACTAGCATCTTTGAACCATGCAAAACGTTCTTGAATGAATCTTTTTTTTAATACAAGAAAGATGACAGGAGTAAAACATCAGAGCATTGAATAGAAAGTACAATAACAAAAGCTAGTGGCTTTGGTGCATTTCTCACAACACTATTTACATTTGCACAACAGTTGCATTTCTCAATGCATTTCTCAAAACAATTAGTCCTTTGTGCAGATCATAGAAAATGACCAACTAAAACCAGCTTGACCAGCCTGGTTTAAGCTGGACATAGCTGGTTTTAGCTGGTCATCTACCAGCCTGACCAACTAAGACCAGGCTGGAAATGGCTGGAAACCAGCCTGGAAGTGGCCAAAACCCCTCTAAAACCAGCCAACCAGCCTAAGCTGGTTTAAGCTGTTTTTTTCAGTAGGGATGTTAGGGGGGAAAAGCAGTTTTGTCCGAGCTTTCGACAGGAAATGTAGATCGCAGTGTCTTCTGAAACCACACTCACGCTTTAGAAAGTTCTCACTGTTCCTGTTTCAAACAGTAGGGAGCAGTGTCGTCTTAAATCTCTCCATCCACCAGACCTTCATATCAGCAACTTTTTCTCCTCCCTCAACCTTTTCCCTTCCCCTTCCTCTTAAATCTTGATTAAAGGCACTTTATAGTGTAGTGTCGTGCGTTTTAAACAGGCTGTTGTTTGATAAAATACCTACTCCTTAGGACCTAGACATCATATGTTAAACACTGAAAATATAATCGCATTACTTTAAAATTATAACCTCGGTCCATCCATCTCGTTGTTTATCAGTCGGACTAAAAAACGCGTTTAAGATGTAGGACTCAAAGTAATAGATGTCCCCTGTAATAGATGAGCTTATATCTGGATGAATAGATGAATTAAAGATCTAAAACTCAACATATGCTTCAACAGAGTTAGTCATGTGAGGAAATCAAAATAACAATCTGCTGTTTCATGCATAGCACTTGGAAATAAGTGCATTTGCTGTACTGATTACATCAACACCTACTTTTTAAGGAAAGTGCTCTTTGTGGTTGCCAGGCAACATTCAATGTTCCCTCTTCATTGTGCCCATATTAGAAATGGCCACATGGATGGAACTACATCATAAAAATAAAAAAGCTGCATGCTCAGCGCTAATAATAGCAGTAACAACAGTACAAAGTGGAAGCAAATTGGTGAATATTCATAGTCATTCATAATAATCAAGTTTTACTAGATTAATTCACCAAAAAGTATCCTTTATAATTTACTTTATATTAGAAGTATCTATAGAAAAAACAGGTTATGTTGTTGCATTTGTCATGCCATGACAAAACCTGCCGGTTCAGATGTCGATTCACAGATTTTGATTCAGTTCTTGATTCAGTTGTAAGGTAAGGCAAGTTTATTTATATATAACACATTTCATACACAATGGTAATTCTAAGTGCTTTACATAAACGAGAATACAAGAGACAAGGATAAGAGAATAAAAACAAAGAATAAAAATGATTGAAAACAGATTAAAATGTATTCAAACAGGTTTTAAAAGAATGTAAATGAAAAGAAAGACGCAATAGTGAGATCTGTCGACGTAGCACAGTGCTCATTTAGTAAAGGCACAGCTAAACAGATGAGTTTTAAGTCTTGATTTGAATGTACCTAATGTTGGAGAACATCTGATCATTTCTGGAAGCTAATTCCAGCAGTGGGTTTTGTTTTAAAATAAGAGTATTTTTACTTACCAGTGACGAGCAGTGAGGTTTGTGGCTGGTGAGGCAGGACTCTATCAGGGTCATATTTACAAATATATGCACCAATAATATTTGCCAACAACTGATTGTGTTTCATATCTCATATCAGCATTCTTTTAATACACATGACAGGTATGTATTGAGAATGTAAAATGTATAGCAATTCAATATGCCTCCAAAAAACACCAAGGTGGACTCTATAGACAACTATAACAATCGACACAGCATCACGGCGGATGCTCTCTCTCTCACACTCAAACACACACGCACACAGGATCTGCACACTGGTCTTACCTTTACTTGTAAATTAAGTGTTGAAATGACTTGAATTACTTTGAAATGATCGAGTTATCTTCTGCCCCGTCCTTTGAAGCAAGCCCTTTAGCTCCGTCATTGGTCGTCAATTATATATTCACGTTTTGATCAATTTTGAAAAATTTTTGAGCTGAGATTTTAACGTTACATCCAGGATTTCTGCAGTCAGTCAGAGCAAAACATAAAATAACAGACTCCTAGGCTGTTTCTCAATATGCGTTCCTCAGCGATCTTGCGTCCTCGTGTTCTTATGTAACGTCATCATCAACTGCCAAAGTTCAGTTCCAAAACTCAAGACCGCAAGAACGGAGAATGCATGAAACTTCCCGGATGTGTTCTTGATATCGAGGACGCACAGATAGACTTGCGCATGGAACTTGCTCTAGAAGTCCCAGAAGTCATTGCAACTGGAGGTGGGAAGCGTAGCATTTTATATAGGTTTATTATTAAAGTTCAGAGATATAACTTATTTATTTAAGGAGTTTTCCTAAATGAAACGGTGAAAGTAAACATTATCATAAAAAACTTTATAAAGAAATAAACAATAACATTTTATTGAAGCATTACATTGGTAGGATACACTGAGTGAGCAAAAGGCACGTTCTCAACCCAGCGTGCACGGGCTTACCCTGTTACTTAACTTACCTAATGCATTAGCAGACTTTTTGCTTGTTTTAATGACATTTCTGAAAACAAGACCATATTTTTACTTGTCTTGTAAATGCTTTCCTGGTTTAAGAATTTTTTCAACATTTGGAGTAGGGTCACACTTTATTTTGATGGTCAGTTTGTTGAGTTTAAGTTACATTGCATCTACATGCCAACTAATTCTCATTAGATTATAAGTAGACTGTTAGGTTAGGGTTAGTGTAAATTGACATGTACTTGTAAAGTTTCTTATAGTCAGTTAAATGTCTGTTGAAGCAGCAGTATCAACAGATATTAAGCAGACAGTCTACTAATACTCAAATGGACCATCAAAATAAAGTGTTACCCGGAGTAGAAACAAGACAAAAACTTAAGCAACTTTATTTTTTACAGTATTTTTGACTCAAGTAATATTGAAAAAGAGGAATTCTTATGGAGTAATATTTTATTATGGTATCTATACTTTTATTTAAGTGTCTAATTTGTCTACTTCATCCATTGCTGCTACTTTACATATGTATCTTTAAAAGATACTATTCCGGTTACAGCTTTTCTTCCTTTAATTCTGATCTTTCTGAAAACTAAAATGAAAAATGACATGCAGAAATAGAGGAGTGCGCACACAGACCTGACTCTCTTGGCAAAGCAGCATAAACATTACATAAGCTGCGTTGCCTCCTCTCACTGACATTGGCCCGAGGTAATGCTCATCCATCTATATTTAAAAATAAAATACATATAACTCTATACTGTAGGTTGCAGACTGGAACATCCTCTGCGTGGATCCAGCAAAATAGGATAAATTTAGCACAGAGGTCTTTAAAATAAAGTTGAAAGCAAAAGATAGATTTTCATGCTTATTTCTGATAAGTTGAAGTCAGAATTATTAGCCTTCCTGAATTATTTGCCCCCCTATATATTTTTCCCAATTTGGAATGGAAAGATGATATTTTTCAATACATTGC
This sequence comes from Danio aesculapii, assembly GCF_903798145.1. Lineage (NCBI taxonomy): Eukaryota > Metazoa > Chordata > Actinopteri > Cypriniformes > Danionidae > Danio > Danio aesculapii. The sequence goes on along the minus strand of NC_079440.1, from coordinate 16,882,477 downwards.
TAAACATGATAGTTTTAATAACTGATTTATTTTTTTGTGCCATGATGACAGTACATAATATTTTACTAGATATTTTTCAAGAGACTAGTATTCAGCTTAAAGGTGCAGTGTGTAAATTTGACACCCAGTGGTTGAACTAGGTATTGCATTCCTGGATCAAAACAAACGCAAGCGCATGTTGCCAGATTGAGGACCAACAGGAGTGTTCCAAACTATTGAACCTAAATGCTGAATTAATGCTGATTTAAATCATGTTCTCAATTAAAGCAACGGCACGCAATAGAAGAAATGTTTTCATATCAAAAGGAACAGTTGAAATTTATATTTTAGATACAGCTTCTAATTCTTGCAGCAGAACAACAGAAAACTGACAATGTTCACCTCAGTTACACCTCATGTGCTTTATTCTTAACTATGTGAGTTTGAATGTCATTTTACATGACATTTCTTGCCATACTACTAAAAGCAGCAGCAGACAGTTCACCTCAGATCTTGAAATAAAATAAACCATTCGAAACTGAACTTTAGAACTGTGACTCAGTGCAAGCCAACACATATCCGTGATACAGCATGTACATTTAATAATGTTAAAGAGGGTTAATATGTATTAATTAGATTATAAACCTTACCATTTTGTTGGAGTGCAGTGAGTGCACTACTCTGTGCTTCTGAATGGCTGTATTTAAATTTTTGTGGCGTTTCGTCTGGTGCAAACAGCCAAATTGCTTATCACTGCAAATCTCCTCATGTAGCGTGTTGTTAGGACATAGGGTTACAATGTAACCTGCTCACCTAATTTTTACGTTCGTAATATTTATATTATTTGCCAGTGTTGGGCAAGCTACTTTAAAAATGTAGTGAGCTAAGCTAATAGCTACTCTACTTAAAATGTGGCTTAACTACACTAAAAACTACCCTCTGGGGCAGTGGTTCCCAATCTTTTGGGACCCCCTTTTCCCCTGGAAAATATTGTAAGGCCACCCTCAACATTTAATGATATTATCGCTCATAAGTTTGCAGTAAGGATGACAAATAATGTTCTCAAACAAACGGTATGTTTATTACTATATCTAGATATGTTTATGCACAAATAATAGCCTAATGTAAACAAAGGCCATTTGTAACTGAAAAACATTAGCCTTTGGCCTTTAAATTGTCCATTTACATTAGTTGACAGTAGCTGTGACTTCCCTCATCCTATTTTGGGTGTGTGTCAATTCTTTTGCCCTGCGCTCAAAAAATGCTCTGGGCTTGTTGTGGAATTGGGGATGAGTCGTCTGCAAATGTCTTATTATAATTTGGACGGCCTCATGCATTCGTTAGCAAGAACTTTGGTGCAGATAATACACTGTGGCTGGGTCAGGGACTCTTTGCTTCGAGAAAATGGAATAAAACCATAGTTCAGGTGACTATCTTGGTATTTCCTGCATTTCATGTTTCCAATATTGCTAGCGCTGTGACCCGAAATGTTTAGAGATTCCTCAGCTGGGTCCAGGATGCTTGGGTCATTAGTATTAGCAGCTGAAGGCGAATCAGTGAGACTCGATCTTTTTTGTGGAGGATGAATTACAAATTTATCCATTTTTTGGTCAGCCTGGGGGTAAAATTAACTAAGGCAACATGATCGTTCTCCCAATTGTCCACTGCTAAGAAATGTAAAAAATATGAAGCTACCCCCCAAAGAGCTCACTGAGGCCCGCTCGTGGGCTGGGACCCCCCTGTTGGGTACTGCTGCTCTGGGGAATGTAGCAAGCTAAGCTAAAAGCTACATGGCAAAAGTAGCTCAGCTACATCTAAGGTATTTTTGCAATTTTCATATTTAAATCAAAGCAACTTAAATGCAACTCAATCATATCTTAGTGATCAATAAAACTGTCAATGAAACTTATGAGGCAGAATTATTCAGTTCAGTTGTTTACTGTAAATAATATGCTGTACCAAACAGACACAAATTATAGTACATAACAGCAAAAACAAAATATTCAATATAACCAGGTGTTACACATTTAAAATACTATAGTAATTTATATTAAATGGAAATATTTAGCAATTGGCATTATATATATATATATTTTGTGTGTGTGCGTGTGTGTGCCTGTATATATATATATATATATATATATATATATATATATATATATATATATATATATATATATATATATATATATATATATATATTGTGTGTGTGCGTGCGTGCGTGTATATATATATATATATATATATATATATATATATATATATATAATTTTTTTTTTAATTCATTAATGAATTACATTACATATTATAGTATCATTAGTTACTATCACCAAAAAGTTTGTTGTCAGCCAAACTGTAAAACAGGGTGAAGAAGACATCGTCATTCTCGCCATCATATAGATATACTTTCTAGACACCGGTTTCACAGCTCTGTGAATGTTGGTGCCGTCAGTTAATGATCCACAATCAAAAATGTATCTTATGTGGACGCTACTGCGCTACTTGACTAAAAAAATTGCTTCGCTACTGAAAAACAATTTGATTTAGAAAGTAGCGACGCTACCGCCATGCTACTGAGAAATGTAGTTAAGCTAGTAGCGTCACTACTTGTAGCGCCTCTACTGCTCAACACTGTTATTTGCTAATTAATAGCCTCATGTGGAACTCTGAATCTGCGTCTCATTTCGGAGTCTGCTCCTATTCACCGGAGGTCGCATTTTGGTTATGGACGCATGCTTTGAGAGCATTTCTGACTGAATGAATGAATGAAATACATGGTTGTCCACCAAGGCAACCGGGGTGTGGTGAAATACAATTGGCTAAAGTGGCAGTGGGTGGGCTAAAAGAACCAAAGCAAAGACACCCGACCCAACACGTAACAGACATTTCAAAGTCGAATATCTGACTTCAGCATGGTTTTTCAGATAAAAAAATATGTTCACTTAGCATGTTTGTTAAATAGCTGCAAACATATTATGGTATTGTTATGCTTTAGAAGAGTCAAAAACGTACATAGAGCACCTTTAATAAACAAATAAGTTTAAAATAAAAATAAACAAATAAAACAAATTCCTTGCTCTGTTAAACATCATTTGGCAAATATCTGGAAAAAGAAAATCACAGGAGAACTAGTAATTTTGACTTCAACTGTATATCTATAGTCCAACATAAAGCGGATTACACAATGCATGTGCTATTAGGAATGCAAACTAATAGAGAGATGGCGGTGCAGCAGCATAAGCACAGATGGTCACACATTTGGGCTTCACGATGAGTCCAGTCACCTCAACATGAGCGTGAAGAAACCAAGCCTGTTACCACATGTCCAGCCTCACTCTTTCTGTTTCTGCCTGTTTACTGAAGCTCAGAGTTCTTAAACGAAGTATGAATATTTGTCGTTTAGCCTGCATGTCAGTACACAACATTAATGAAATGATGATTATTCAAGCACTTAAAGGGTTAGTTCACCCAAAAATGTACATTTGCTACACTTTCATGAAGTGAAATGATCGTCCTGTGCTGCAATTGAAACAATATGGATTTTACATTAAAATAGCATCACATTTCACACTGCTCACAATAAATCCTGGTTATTAAAGTCTGTGTGAACTGGAAGTTTCTGAAACTTTTATTTCAGTACGTTGATGTGCTTCCAACAGAAACTGAATATTAAGTAGGGGGCGTGGCTTTCTTTTTGCACAGCATTCCCTTATAGCATACTAACAATAATAGGTGTGTGGTTACGTATATTTGACCGCCATTCCAAACTTGAAATCAAATAATCACATTTTGACTAAAGGTTACCAAACCTTTTTTCAGTGGATTAACCTGCATGGATTAACTGTTCATCTAAAGAACAACAATGTGCGCTAGCGAAATAAACAATGTAAATTGGATTTCACATGGACCTTATTAAGATGACAGTTCACAATGTACATTCCTGAACCCACATGTGCATATTGGAGGCATTAGTCATTGATTGGATGAACATGCAGCATGTGGTCATGTTTTCATAATGGCTCTAGCATTGCACATCCTCGTTTGTGTTTAGGTTTTACAGATGGTACTAGCATGTTTTTCCTGAATGGACTTTCTTTTGGACTCTCTGTCCCCTTTTGGCTTTCTGTCATGGGAGTCCTTCTATGGTGACATTCATATTGAAGTGACGTTAATCACTGTGTATTAACTAAAACTACAGGAGTTTACTGCTGTGTCCTTGATCTTCCACAATTATACAGTTTTCTTATCCTATATTCGTTATTTGCCTGTTTATCATTGCAAAACTGCTTTTAGACATGTATTTTAACAATATTCAGTGATTCAGCTGTAATCATAAGAAGCTCCAAGAACACTTTTGTTCAGGATAAAATTGTAAAAACAACTTTGCCTATATCTTCCGTGTCAGATCACTGTGAGCCTTTACTCCAAGCAATACAACTGCATGTTGCATTCTGACTGGTTATTCTGCAACGAATCAGAGCGCGAGTATCATGTACTGTTGTTACTTAGCAAGTAAAAAATTCAAACCAAGAAGTATCACAAAGAGGCCGGCTGTAATTTCGCTACATTTCTCAAATATTTCCAAATTAAATGGATTATTTGATTATCATCAAACATACACTACCTGACAATAGTCTTGTCGCCTATCCAAGTTTTAGGAACAACAAATAACAACTTGACTTCTTGATAATTTGGTATCAGAAGTTGATTATATGAAAGGCAAAAGCCTCTATTATGCTTATTTTACCAAAATAAAATATGATGCCTTGATTTTTAATTATTTAATTAGGACAGTAAGGTCTTGTCATTTAACAGAAATAATGTACAGTATATATAAAGTCATGGTGCAGTGGAAAAATAATTAATATTGTGTATGACTCCCATGAGCTTGTAGGACTACATCCATACATTTCTGCAATGACTCAAATAACTTGTTAATAAAGTCATCTGGAATGGCAAAGAAAGCGTTCTTGCAGGACTCCCAGAGTTCATCAAGATTCTTTGGATTCATCTTCAGTGCCTTCTTCATACCCCATCTTACCCCAGACATGCTGAATAATGTTTGCTTTCAGGAACTTTGATGTGGAGGCTTAAGTATGAGACGGAGCGCTATCCTGCTGAAGACTTTGCCCTCTCCTGTGGTTTAATGTAATGGGCAGCACAAATGTCTTTGATACCTCAGGCTGTTGATGTTGCCATCCACTCTGCAGATCTCTCGCACACCCCCATACTGAATGTAACCCCAAACCATGATTTTTTCCTTCACCAAACTTGACTGATTTCACTGAGAATGTTGGGTCCATGCAGGTTACAATAGGTCTTCTGCAGTATTTGTGATGATTGGTATGCAATTCAATAGATGATTCATCAAAAAAATCTACCTTCTGCCACTTTTCCAAATAATCACTAGAAGTCAAGTTTTATTTGTTACTATTATTGCTGGAATTGACGACAAGACTTTTGTCCGCTATGTATTTGTACAAGCAAATCCTTCTATGGTGAGTGACATTTACAGTGATAATGATACTAAATGCTGCTTTGTTTGGCTTCTCTTTGTGGAATGAAAAAACAGATGCGGTCCCCAGTGAAGCAGGAAGACACATTCTCTTGCGCAGGTGCAGAATGTGGCTCTCATTTTAATCAGCTTTCATCCGTTTTGGTGTGTTCACACGTACCTTTTTGTCCACAATCCAACACGAGGTGACAACACAGTTTGATTTTGTTGGTGCTAGTTGTTTTGGGTCGACTTGGTATATCCTGGGACTAATGGCAATATGTTGCACTGCTTGCATATGGAAGAGAAGACAAATGTAAACAAAGTCATTTTTACAGTTTTTGGCAGGGGGTTTTGGTGCACAAAGTATTTTTGGAGCGATGTATGATTACAGTTTAACCTCATTTTTTATTCCTTTTCTGGACTTTGGCATGGGAGAGCTCTCTGATTTCATCTAAAATATCTTAATTTGTGTTTGAAAGATGGGCAAAGATATTAGGGGATTGGTATTACATAAGGGTGAGTAATTAATTAATAAAAAATATTCATTTTTGAGTAAACTCATCTTGGAAACGCAAACCATTTGAGGAAAACTTATTGTCTTCACCATTTAAGTTTAAAAATGAATATTTAGGAGTACTGTGAACTTAAATTGAGTCCAAGATTTTTTTTTTTTATTACAGTGACGCTTAAATAACAAACCGAATTTACTTAATGTGGGTTGTGGAATCTCAGTAAACTGCTGGTTTGATATTCTAGAAGTCTAAACTACAGTTCTAACTAAAGTTATAATAAGTGAAAATGTAATATGAGCAGCAATTAACTGGCTTATGCCAATGGATGTGGTTCAGATCGTGTTTCTTCTGATCTCCCATGAAGTGACATGCAAAATCAAATGACTTGCATTGAGTATGCCCGTTACATCTGACCTGACATTTCTCATTGAAAATACTATGTAAGTTGAGATAAGGCACGAAGACCAATTTAATTTTTACAGCTCTGGAAATAATGACAAGTTATTATCAGTTCCATTGATTTGTCATTAATATGTACGCTTTTAAACCAAATGCTCATTCATTGGTTTTATTTTAGATTTATTATTTACTTATTATTTGTATTATTTAGATAAATAAATAAATAAATAAATAAAGAATAAAAAATTATTTGTTGTGTTATAATCAACATTATGACACACATTTAGCTTATCTAGGCAAAAACAAACTAGGTTAAAACTTGACTTGAGGCCCTAGTACAATCCACAGTGAATGAATATTACGATGGTTAAAGTTCACCTACCATATTAGAATTTGCTGGGTTAACATGTTTCACGTCTGCGTCAATAATAAGCCTATGTGCAGTGGAGCATGTAGACACTGAGCAGGCATTTCTCCACAACACCCAATGAGAGATAAGCTTTCAGTCCAAATAGTAGAGCACCAAATATGGACACAGTTGGAAATGATCACAAACCTGTAGGCCATTCATGGTAATCCTCATATTTGAGCACACCGTCGGCCAATAATTTTCTTTATCTCTAATAGCAGTAGCTGATAGGATTACTGAGCGTACAAGCCATCACGGTGATTGAATATTCAATGATGAAACTGAACAGGTTGATTCCCTGATCCTGGATAACTGTAATGTGTTTTGCTGAAGGCATGGTTTAAAGGTCAGTGGAAATTTGACAGCGTGCTGATGGAAGTCTGTTTTTTTAAAGACAGGATGTCTTCATTTTTTTATTGTGCTTCTTGATGATTATGCACTTTAGCATCTCCTGAAAGTAGCAATTTATAGTTATAGTTTCTGAGAAGCATAGTTACACAACATTTGTTATACTCATTCCGTACTCAGTCAGAGATAATGTGTGAGTTGAAAATGTTTGAGACCTTTACAAGCCAATCACTGACGTCCTTTATCAGAGGTGACAGTAACATCACCTCGCCACAACTTCTCGCCTCCGCTGAAAAGGTCACTTAACTGTAGCCCGTATTCTTTTTTTAGCTTTTTTCTTCATCAATGTTTTGTTCTTCTCCTTTCTGAACCATAGCTTCATTTATTTATTTATTTTCTCTCATAGTGTGGAGAATAATGCAGAGCTGACATTTTCGGCAGGTTACTCTGTTTCTTCCACCACACTGTAATAAAAGATCAAATAGCAACATCAAAACAACTTTGCGTCAGCAGAGCAGTGGCGGGTTATTGTGAAATGCCATCTGTCATTCAGGGGTAAGCTGGTGCAGTGTGGCAAGAAACTTGTAAAAGGTGCCCTGTGCCAAGTGAAGAGTCCTAACAGAGGCGTTACATGGCTTTTATCAGAATGAACAGTGGTTAATTGTATATAACTTATACAATTAAGTATATACAATTTTTTTAATTTGGTTGTAAACTGACAAATTGAGTTAATCTAGTGTGATGCAAAAACGATATTGGTGCCTTTTTTCAGAAAGGAGCAGTGAAAACTTAAGAGTATGTTAACCCCAGTGGTGTAAAGTAACTAATTACAAATTCTCAAATTACTATATTGAGTAGTTTTTCTCAGGAATTGTAATTTACTGAGTACTTTTAAAAATGTGTACTTTTACTTTCCCTTGAGTACATTTTTAGGGCTGTATCTGTACTTTCACTCCACTACTTTCCTTCAACCTGCAGTCACTATTTTTTCTTGTCTATGGGCATTAGAAAAATCTGTCCTGCGAGTCCAATCAAATCACATATAGAAGGTAAATCGCATCATAATGAACTACCTCAAGACATGGGCGATTTATAATTGCAGCAAACTGTTTGGAAGTATTCAAAGTGTCCAAGAAGATGTCCAAAGTCTTTACACGCATTGACCCAGAGACTGTTTAGATGCATGTCACTGATGAGAAGATGTTTACTGTATGATGACCTAAATAGCCTTAAACACCCAGCAGGCACAAGATGTCAACATGACGTCAGATTGACGTTGTACCCCAACATCATGGTGAGGTTGCATTTTATTTGGAAATGAAAATCGAGTTGACGTCAGAACTCAACATCAGGCCAACGTCAATGTCCAACGTCCAACCTAAAACCAACCAAATATAAACGTCTAATGATGTAACAGCTTGACGTTGTTTGGACGTTACCACTATTGACATTCATCAGATGTTGGATTTTGGTTGCTATACCTGATGAATAAATGTCAGTATTTGACGTCAATATGATGTTGATTTTAGATGTTGGGTTGATGTTGGATTTTGGTTACTTTTGAAAGGTCTACTTTTTACTCATACTTTGATTAATATTTGCAATAGATATTTTTAGTCTACTTGCACTACATTTCAGGCAAGTAATGGTACTTTTACTTGGGTATGATTTTTCAGTACTCTTTCCACCACTGGTTAACACTGAAATGAGAGAAACTCTTTCGTTTCAAAATGGCAGGTTTGTCAAACTCAAGAAAGCAGGGTAAGTCAAGCCTGTTTCTGAAAGAGAGGTAACGTTTACTCAGAGTCAGTTACCGTGGTAAATTACTCTGTGAACCTAACCTGGTCAGGAGCAGGTTTTATCCTCTAAACTCTGAGTTTCTGTCGATCTCCTCCCCTTTTTTAAAGATGAAGCGGTATTTCTCACCTTAGCCTTAGTCATTCATTGCCTACATTTCAGTCACATAAAGAACAAAGTTACAAGAATGACTTGTCCTTTTTTGGGAAAATTACAATTGGATTCAATACCATCCCAGCAGCCACACAACATCATAAGACATTAATATTAGGTTAGACTTTCAATGTCTATTCAATTCAATGTCTAACCAGCATCTAACGACAACGTTATTTGACGTCCAATAACGAAGTCAAATTACATTGATATTTGGTTGATTTTAGGTTGGGTTGGAAAGTGACCAAAATCCAACGTCTGATAGATATCATAGTGGTAACGTGCACATAACAACAAGATGTAACATGATTAGACATTGATGTTTGGTTGATTTTTAGGTTGATTGTTGGTCGGACGTTGGACATTGACGTCAGCCTGACGTCACAAAAAAGGCACATAAGTGCACTTTTAAATAAATTAAAACTCAATTTTAGAAATTTTATATTAAACTGATAAACGTGTGTAAAAGTGGGAACCTTAAATTAAACATTATAAAAATGAACATTAAGTGTTATATGCGTTCTTGTTTGGTCAAATTTGTTTTATTGACTTTTTAAAGTCAAAATTTTAGAAATGTCATTACATAACTTACATAATTACATTACATAACTTACATAATTACATAACTTATTTTTTATTATGGTTAAATATTGAAATACTTTTAATATATTAAATGTAAACTTATGCATTGATTTGAGCATCTATGTTTTCCCACGCTAACTGTCTCTGTTCCGCCGATGCATTGGTGTTGCTTTTTTTGTTTGTTTTGAATATATGGTCATATTTGCTATAACTTTGCATGAGCACATCAAGTTCAGCTGGAGAAAAAAATGCTGATCTCTTTTTTCAGATGCTGCCATGGTGACATGATAATATCTGCGCTCCATTGATAATGCCTTTTTATAGTCGCGGTGCGCGCGATTACCTCTGAATTATGAACACATTAGAGTTTGAGCTTGCGAAATGTTCTAGTATGGCACTGTGAAGAGGGGCGGAATTAAACAAGATGATTAGACATTTTAAAAAAGCGAGCGTTTCGTCCATGTTTTAAATTTCTGTCCAGAGAGGTCCTGTTTTGATCTTCGATTGGTCTCACGCAATCAAGTGATGCAATTTCGCAGGTCAGAGTTCAGCAAGCTTGAACTTTTCAACGCAGCAAACTGCGAAACCTGTCACACGAGCTTTCGTTTCCAGTCTGACACATTCGTGTGTGTATGAATAGAAGTCTATAGGGAGAAAAGCCCAGTGTGACCGCAGCTTTAGTCAACTCAAAGTTAATTGACTCAGATCAGCTGTTCTGAAACCGAAAACTCTGAGTTTTTAATCTCTCTGTAAGTCAAGCGTAAGTTCAACTTTAAACTCCAAGTTGGTTGATCCTCCTTACTGAAACAGGCCCATTATCTCAAGGACACAGTAGTGTTTTGTTAGTGTATATAAATTTAGCACATATTAAAGCACTTCAGTCTTACAGCAAGGATATACAACTGCTGATTAGTCTGCCAGGCTTTATTTTGCCCTAGATTAATATTATCTGACTTATTACATGCTTCCTTGCTAACAATGTAGACAGTTAGACACACAACACTGATCTGATCTATTTTATTTCACTACCCTTTATTTAAGCATAAGGTAGGAAGTTTCTCCATTTCCACCTGGGGATACTCTCCCGAGGCCCTCAGACTATGCAGAGTCACTGATTCGATCCAAGAACAATGATGAGATGATCCTAAGGTTTCCATATCCTGGACCCGGCTGTATCCTGAGCAGCTGCTGGGTGGTCATGGAGGAGTGGAGAACATGAGACTGATTCCTGTGACGCTCCAGGGACAGACGAGTCTTCGCTGAGGCCAGCTTCCAGCCTCCACCGCTGAGACTGCAGCTCTGCACAAGATGTTTGGCCGGCAGAGAAATTAAAATTTGCTATGACCTTTTATGTGAAGCTGCTTTGACACAATCTACATTGTAAAAGCACTATACAAATAAAGGTGAATTAAATTGAATTAAGCATAAGGATTGTATATAGAAAATGGCTGAATGCAGCCCACACTTACGTACATATTATTCTGTCACAAGATGGTGCCAAACAGTTAAAGAGTGAAATAGCAAATAGACCATTTTGAGGGTTGTAAACAATAACAATGGTCCCAACGTATTTCCTGTTTAACATTTTTTCACTTCTATAGCTTGCAAAAATCCAAAAAGAGCCACATATGGATAATTGAGATATGATTGAATTGCCTCTTGTTACAGTTATGAAATAGTTTGATAACAAGCAGAAAATATTCATGGGCCAATGAATATTCATGGGCCAATATTCATGACCACATTGAAATGGTCTATAAGCATATCTGTATATAAAAAAAAACAGTTAAGATCTCAAAATGATTTTGTAGAACTCAGATAGGCCTGTGTTGTTAGTTTCAGCAGCTGTTATCTGGGATTAATACAAGGCTGGAATACTGGGTTCTGATTGGTCAGTCATGACATTCCATGGTATGTTGTACTGAGATAACTGCTGAAGCAAATAATACAGGCTCATCAGGGTACTTCGAATCATCTTGACCATCATTGAAAAGGTTCACATCAATACATAATTGTATGTCATGACGCTGTTTTTGACTGTTTGGCACTATCTTGTGACTGAATGAATATTGGGTAGGTTAGCGTATGCTCCATTCATTTTCAGGGATAAAATGATTGAAAGGTTTAAAAACAATGTTCCTCAAAGAAAGATAAGAAGACATTTGGATATTTTACCTACAACAGTGCATAACAAAATTAAAAGATTCAAGGAATCTGGAGGAATTTCAGTGTGTAAAGGACAAGCACTGCATCAAGAATCGTCATTCATCAATAAGCGATATCCCATCCCACAGTGGAAACATCAGATGAATCAGTTTTTCAGGTGTTTTTTGGGAGAAGTGGATGCCGTGTGGTCAGGACCAAAGAAGAAAAGGATCACCCACACTGTAACCAGCAACGAATCCTAAAGTGAGGGGCTGTCATGGTATGGGGTTGTGTCAATGGTAACAGTGGTAGTGGTAGTCCTGAGCCCATGTGGTAATATCGCTTATAGATGAATACCGATTCTTGATGCAGTGCCGCATGAGATCATGGTAGTTCAGCTTAGTCTTGCGCCCTTGTCCTTTTCAATTTTCTCATGTATTTGTTGGCAAACTGGCTATCCTCTGCCTATCTTTTCTCCTAAAGGACTAGACCAGGGGTGCCCAAACTCAGTCCTGGATGGCCAGTGTCCTGTTTAGCTCCAACATCCTTCAACAGACCTGCCTGGACGTTTCTAGTATACCTAGAGCTTGATTAGCTTGTTCAGATGTGTCTAATTGGGGTTGGAACTAAACTCCAGGGCCGAGTTTAGGCACACCTGGACTAGACCTTTTTTGGTTTTTGTACCAAATCATAATAACAATGACCTGTTGTTGACATCACCTGTGTTAAATCACATCATTATTTAATCAATTTACTTGACCACTAGCTCTAAATTGTCCCAACTTTTTTTAAATGTGTTGCAAGAACCACATTTGGAATATGAGTTTATTTTGAAAGAAAATAAAATAAAAATCATGAGGAACACATTAAATTATGTTTGTTGAATTGTCTGAAATGAAATACAAGTCAAAGTAAATTTAAAAATTACTACTTTCTTTTTTATCTGAGTTTTCCATACTGTCCCAACTTTTTCTAATTTGGGGTTGTATTGTTTATTATTAGTTCATGTTAGTTCATGCTTTTCGTTACCCAATTATTCCTTGGAAAACCACTTACTTGGGGAAGACAGGTTTCACTGAAGGCAGAGAAAAAGAAGACAGGACAAGCCTGGGCGAGACATTGAGAGTGCACTGTATGTTAATTTTAAAAAAGAAACACTTTTGTTCGCTGTTCAGTGTTAGTGGCAACAGTAAACAGTTTTTATCTATCGCAGACTTGCTTAAATACAGTAGTGCTGATACACACTCCAACATCACACGCTAGATTCCCCTCAGCTTAATAATTGTCCTATGGTAGCTCTTAACTAGGTGAAGAGGGCAATAGTTTATCTTTTGTGTATTTGACAAGAGATACAGGGTGAGTGAGAAAGCTAAAATGTGAGAAAATTCGATATATGAATGCCAATTTCCTTTTATATAAGTTAAAGAAATCACAAAAAAGCCAACTTAACAGTTCTAAGTTACAATGTTTTAATTCACTTTTTCAGTAAGGTCATCTTTTCACTTTTAAGGCAATGGGTTCTCTTATTTTTGTAAGTAAATAACTAAAATCACCAAATATTTGGCCAAAATATGGACCAACAGAAGAATTGTGTAAAGATTAACCAAACAGCTTGTTTACTATTTTAGGCTAGAGGCAACCCGGCATTCTTCGGAGTGTATTATGTATGTATACCCCATTTTCAAGATTCAGAGTGTGCCTCAGTCTCTTGCTGCGTCAGATAACCAGCACAGTGACAGACATGAAGGACGCAGAGCTCACGTTTGTGACAAATACTACAGTGAGAATTTTCCCAATGATTATTTGATGTATGTTTTGTGGAGTTAATTCAAGCCTTTCTGCAATGACGATTCAAACACAACTTTGTTGCAAAGTTCACACACACAGACACACACAGACACACACACACGCACACGCACACACACACAGCATGCGCATTTAATTTGCACAGTTTTTGCACAGCAATATCTCCAGCTGTATATCCATTATATGTTAATGTACAAAATAAACCAGATTTAACGTCCCTAAACCAAAATTGAAGTGTCTTCTTTTATAATTGTACTGACACTATTTTAACGTCAGAAATTTTTTTAAAAAGACTTATTGTCTTTATAACACTCAATATGACTGTGGACACACTATACCTAAACACAGTTCTGTCCAAACAGCTTAAAAAATATGATTTTCATCATAGGTATCCTTTAAATTTCTACAATGCTAAAAACACACACCCACATATAACAGTGCTCTGTTACTTAATTACTAAAATAAATAAGCCCAACTCTGCTTCATCACAAAAATAAATGCATTACAAAAAACATCCCTTGCATTTTGACACAGAAAATGGCATCAATATAAATGTAAAAAAATGTAGAAATGACCACATTTGTCAGGCAATTCATCTATTTAACCATGATAGAAAATTAGCTGTTTCTCAGTAACAAACTCAGCCAAACCAATGTGTTTACACCTGACACATGCCCATTAACACCTACGGACTCTTTTTTCCAATGTCAACCATTGTCCTGGGGCAGAGATTATTGGTCAGTGTATATTTTCACAATGCATCATCAGTCGACCATCTTGGAGAGCAGAATGTAAACAGAAATGAACGAAACTTGCACATTTTGCAAAAGACTGCCAAAAAAAAATAAATAAAATCAAGCAGAATAAAGCCTATTAAATTCAATTCATCAAAATATTTACATACTCACCAAGTCATTGTCTATATGATTTAGCAGTTTTTTACACATTTTGCCATGGTTAAGACAGCATAAATAAGCAGAAAACCTTATTGAGTTGTAGATTGCCATGCAATCGAATGCTGTTGTTTAAATCCAAGTACCTCCATCTTAACTGGACAAATGGGTAACTGACCAAATTGTGACATAAGTGAAAATACTTTTGTGAAATAGGCTTACTGATTTTGCATATGGACACAAAAGAAAACAAAGGGAAACAATAGGGAGAGCAGCAGCTTTCATTTCAGCTCTGTACGTCTCAAAGTGATGCTGAACGCTGTGAGTTTGTGACAATCAGGACCTTAAATCTCACTAACTTTAACTCACTAACTCACTTTAGTTTCTCATTGTTTGTCAAAATTATGTCAGCATGCATACTGTGGCCTTTTGTGGCTATTCGAATGCATTGGATGACAATCGTTTACACTATGAAATCAACTCAAGTGAATGTCTTTTTGACTGCCTCTGGATGTGGTGAAAGTGGACATGCTTCACACCTATTAAATACCTATTATATAACCTGTATTTAGCAGCATCCACTTGTAACTGGTGACAATTAGGTGTAAATAGGGCCTTAAAGAGCCCATATTATACATGAAATAGGGTCATATTTAGGTTGTAAGGGTCTCCAACAACAGTCTAATATGCATGCAAGGTCATAAAACACTTTGATGGTCTTATAACCTGCATTTATTTTTACCTAATTATCCCAACGACTCCCATATGAATCGTTCAGCGATTCATTTGTTCCCAACCCCCTCCTCAGCGCGAAGCTAATCTGCGCTGATTGGACCGATGACAGCCTGCTGCGATTGGTCGACAGTGACAGGCTTCAGCACGAGACAGAGTGAAATGCCCAGCTGGTAATCAACTATATAAAAGTAGTCACAGTGCACACACGCTTCATAGTGTAAGGCTTTTTTCACACACACACACAACCCTCCTCAGAAGAACTGGGGAGATCGACGCGAGTCTCTCTCTCTCTCTCTCCCTCTCCCTCTCTCTCTCTCACACACACACAACGCTCCTCAGAAGAACTAGGGAAAGCGACGCGAGTCTCTCTCTCTCTCTCACACACACACACACAACGCTCCTCAGAAGAACTTGGGAAAGCGACGCGAGTCTCTCTCTCTCTCTCTCACACACACACACAACGCTCCTCAGAAGAACTAGGGAAAGCGACGCGAGTCTCTCTCTCTCTCTCTCTCTCTCTCTCTCTCTCTCTCTCTCTCACACACACACAACGCTCCTCAGAAAAACTAGGGAAAGCGACGCGAGTCTCTCTCTCTCTCACACACACACACAACGCTCCTCAGAAGAACTAGGGAAAGCGACGCGAGTCTCTCTCTCTCTCTCTCTCTCTCTCTCTCTCACACACACACACACACAACGCTCCTCAGAAAAACTAGGGAAAGCGACGCGAGTCTCTCTCTCTCTCACATACACACACACACACACAACGCTCCTCAGAAGAACTAGGGAAAGCGACGCGAGTCTCTCTCTCTCTCTCTCTCTCTCTCTCTCTCTCTCTCTCTCACACACACACACACACACACAACGCTCCTCAGAAGAACTAGGGAAAGTGACACAAGTCTCCTGTCTCCTAGCTTACGATCGATCGCCATAGCAACGACAAACGGCAGTGGAACGCGAGCTCACAAAAGCCTTTAACGTTAAATCCGTAAACAAAGCGGCACGCGTCGCGTTTTTAACTTGGCTTACATGTGATAAGAGAATATAATGAGTAACCGCGTGTACTGTACCAGGTTAACAACTCATCTTTGGGTAGAGACTGTCAATATTATCCATCTGAGCACAGCG
Organism: Danio aesculapii; assembly: GCF_903798145.1. Classification (NCBI taxonomy): domain Eukaryota; kingdom Metazoa; phylum Chordata; class Actinopteri; order Cypriniformes; family Danionidae; genus Danio; species Danio aesculapii. The sequence continues at coordinate 16,866,094 of NC_079440.1, read as the reverse complement.
TGACTTCATTCGACCGGCGGTGTCTGTGTGTGTGTGTCTAGTGTTTTTTCTGTGTTAGTGGGCGGGGCCGCAGGTTTCAAATCTCCCTGGTTTGCGCGCGTAACTACTGGCGAGGCTTGTGTTTCGTGGCTGCGTCATCGCGAAACACCTAATGACTCGTTATCAAGGCGACTCGTTTGAAGCACTATGAGTCGACTCTTTTATAGATGAATCAATAGTTTTAAACACTGTACACTTACAGATTTAAGCCTTAGCTGGATATTTCACTTCACTTAGAGCTGTGTTACACACTACATGGAAGGGCATTTTCAAAAACCCATAATATGGGCTCTTTAATTGAGATCAAATCTGCAGCCAATTTAGTTGTTACAAAATATAGGAAATGTATCATTTAATGGAACTTTGACTTAAGATTAACATATGTTTAATCTTCTAATCCTGAATAATATTAATTTGTTGCTTTGCCTGTTTTGATGTGCCTGACACCATTCTAAAGCTTTTGGTTTGCTCGTTGAATGTGCACAGGACGTCAACATGACGTCATATAGATGTTGTGCCCCAATGTACCCCTTGGTCATGGGGACATTGGATTTTGTTTGGAAATTAAAATCGGGTTAACGTCAGAACCCAACATCAGGCCGATGTCAATGTCCAATACGCAACCAAAAGTCAACCTAAAATCAACCAAATATCAAAGTCTAATCATATCACACCTAGATGTTGTGTTGACGTTACCATTATGAAATCTATCAGATGTTGGATTTTGGTCACTTTCCAACACAACCTAAAATCAACCAAATATCAGTGTAATTTGACGTTGTTATTGGGCGTCAGAACATTGTCCCTAGACACTAGCTAGACATTTTGGTCACCTAACGTCAAGGTCTAAATCTAACCTAATATTAACGTCTTATGATGTCTGCCGATTACATCAATCTGTCAGTTGAAAATAATAAAAACTAAATGTTTGAACAAAGTAGGGTAGCACGGTGGCACAGCAAGAAGGTTGCCTGTTCGAGTCCCAGCTGGGCCAGTTGGCATTTCTGTGTGGAGTTTGCATGTTCTTCTGTGGGGTTTGTACCTTCTTTGGTACAACATTGTACCATTTAGAGTGTAGTCTAGTGCAATTAGTTGTTTTTATTTTATAATTGAAGGTCCCGTGAAGTGCTTTGAAATGTGCATTTTTATTTAATGTTTGATGTAATCTCAACCAAAACATGAACAGAGGGCACGATTTAGAGTAGCTCCTCTGCTTTAAAAAAAGAGCCAATAGTGTTTTCTTATCACCCCTCTTCCAGTGAGTGTGGTTGAGCTCAGACGCATCAAATGAGAAGCGTATTGAAGGGGGCGGGGCATCTTAGATACTATACAACATTTGATTGATCACGATTTGAAAAGAAACTGAAGTATGAGGGGACATACTTCTATACTAAATTTAGACAGAAAATCTTACATGCTTTACATGTTTATATCAGTTTTATATCTTATAAACGTGAATTTTGTGATTTCCTTGGAGCACACTAGCTTATAGATATCCTAAAAGACAACAATACAAACATTTAAAAAACGTTATTTTAATTTCATAGGACCTTTAAAGAGCATACTTTCTTATCATTTACCCCAAATGAATGGAAGTGAAATGTGACAACACTGTAACATCTGATTTAGCCATATGACAGCTTGAGGTTTTATCTCATCTAATGAAAAAAAACTATATATATATATATATATATATATATATATATATATATATATATATATATATATATATATATATATATATATATATATATATATATATAAGACAAATATAAGACAAAATTAAAACTCCATTTTAAAAAATGATCTCCCTTTTGTACCAAAAAAGTTTGACAGTGAGCACACAATGTGTCCAAACAGATGAAGAAACCCATTCAAACATTCCAGAAGGTAACTGAACCACTAATGTCTATAAATGTATTAATAGAATAGCATTGTTCTAATAAGAGTAGGGCACATTGTAATGTAGTATTACAATGTCTCCCATCTGTACAACTAGAAGCTACTTGTAAGCATTATGGAACTGTCTAAACTTCCCCTAAATATCAGACTGGAGATTAACAATAGCAGATTTGTCTCACACAAAATCAGAGATGCCCAAATTAGGGCCAAAGTTGACCCATGGTAACCTTTGATTTGGCCCACCACCCCACCAACCTGAGTAGAAAGGAGATGGTTTCAAGATTGTCAATTAAAAGGTAATAACCCATTGTTTGTTTTGTTGTTAAAAGCTTACGTAAATTAAATGTTTCAATTAAGTGATGTAAATTAATGAGATTTAGTGTAAATGTACATACTGTCACTTGACAATGCAGAGACTTTGGTGAGCAAATCAAGGCAAAGGCAGATTCTGCTTGACTAGTGTATTCAGCATTGAAGTCCACTGTCTTGTAGATTGTTTATGTTTTTATTGCAATAAGTTATCATGTAAAAATTTGCACTGCATTAGTTAATACGATTTTAAGTAATGTGTTCTATTCATTTTGAAGTATTATGAAAAAAATTAGGAAATGACCCATAGCAACTTTAATGTTATATAGTTTGGTATATTTACCTTCAGCCCACAACTTCAGGCACCCCTGCTCTAAATGAACACAAAAAAATTGAGATAAAACATTTTGTTGCAGTCAAAAATTAAATGTCAAATAAATGTCAAAGTTTGCCATTATTAACTCACCCTTTATTTGTCTTAAACCCTTTACTTGTATTAATCCATGAGTTCCTTTCTTCTGTTGAAGACAAAATAGGACATTTTGACAAAAGTCTTCTGATTAAAGGGCACCTATTTTATCTCCTTTTCAAAATTTAAGATAAGTGTTTTGTGTCTCCAGAATGTGTCTGTAAAGTTTCAGCTCAAAACACCCATCAGATTATTTATTATAGCTTTAAGAATATTTGGGATTTTCTGCTCTAAACACAATGTAGCTGTTTTTGTTGCATGTGCCTTTATTGCTAGTTCTCTCTGCCCACTGTTCCCACATGCCTGTCAGAGTGTGCCTCAATCTCCGGCTGCGTCAGATAAACAGTACAGTGATAGACATGAAGGTAGCAGATCCTTCATCACATGATGATTGATGATCACAGAGAGCTGAACAGATCTTTTAATCCAAGTTGCTTTGAGCATGTCCTGTCTTGTTGATATGATCATATGCATTACTACGAAGAGGTGTTAATATGCAACTGTCAATCAAATTGGTGGGCGGGGAAACTGCACTCCTACGTCACGTTGAGTTCAACCTCAAAATGGGAGGGATTTGCATCCTATTATAACGTAAGGAAATTAAAAAAAGAGACTTATTGTGTTTCTATCCCCCCGATATGACGGTGGAAACACTATAACTCCACACAGTTCTGTTCAAACAGCTTAAAAATTGTATCATAGGTGCCCTTTAAGACAAAAATTGATGGAAACCTGTAACCATTGACTTCCATAGTATTTGTTTTTCCTACTATGGATGTCAACAGATTTGAAAGTCAGCTTTTTTCAAAATATCTTGTGTTTAGCAGAAGACAGAAACCAATAAAGATTTAGAACCACTCCGGGATGTGTAATTAGTTAGTAAATGTTAATATTTGGGTGAAATATCCCCTGGCACGAGTGCAACGATTCAACTTAGACAGTGGTTGTTTGTGCCCTGCTCATCCCAAATACCCATCCCGAGGTGGATGAACAATACATTTAAACCTTTTTTTAAACTAAATTGGTGTTTTCATCTGTCTGTGTGTGTGAATTCCCATTTCTCTTACGCTCCAGTTACCCTGAAGCTAGCTTAAAGCAAACAGGCACACACAGCAGCCGCTCAGACACATCAGCACGGCAGCTGGCCTACTTTGCTTCAGTCTATTAGCCAAAGCCGAGGCAAGTCCCCACACACTCAATCAGCTTTGAGCCGCATTTGGAACAAAGGTTTGGGGGGGTGGGGGTGGGGGGGGGGATTGATGTTTCTAACAGAGGCTCTAACTCTTTTTGGGGTGTAGCTGTTGGCCCTCAGGAGCTCCCGATCTCACTCTAAACACCGCTGGAGTCCCGAGGGCTTAATGTGTTTACTTGCATTTCCTACACCTAGCTCATACTCCTCCCCCAGGGCAGCCAACAGTCTCCCACCTCGGCCAACACCGTGCCCTCCTCGGTCTCATCCGCATGCGTGAAAACCAGCAGCTCCCAACACAAGACCATTGGAGAGGGTGTAAATGGATTCAAATAGTGGAATGACAATGGAGATGATGTGAAAAGACCGCCTCTGAATCAGCCGTCCTAGAAAGACAGAAATAGAGTGATAGACATGTGAGAGGTTGTATTTGCCACTGGAAAATGTGTTTACAACTATAAGCAGCTCCCAGAAATTCCAGTCAACAGAAAGCTTTCATATACATATAATTTTTTTTTTCTTTCAAATATGTTCTAAACTCAAAAAATGATGTTTGCTGTTTGTTTAAACTACCTAGAGAACTTAATTGGTTTATGTTCAATCAACTTAAATTTGTAAATACTAATAAGTTAACTTATTCCTTCATGTTTTCCCAACACAAATTGACTGTGTGGAACCCAGCATTTGTTACAGTGTACACTTGTGTAAACACAAATGCTTGGTTCCACAGTGTTCCTTCATTCCTTCAACACAAATCGATTAAGTTAACCTAATTGTTTTTACAAATTTAAGTGGATTGAACATAAAACAATTAAGTTGTTTAAAGAAACTCAAGAATTGTGTTTATTAAGCTCATTTTAAATAAGTAGTTTGAACAAGCAGCAAAAATATGTTTTCAGAGTGTATGTGCTGTTTTCATAGTATTTCATCTCATATTTTTCTTTTGCAGAAAGTCTTATTTCTTTTAGTTTGGCTGCAATAAAAGCAGTTTACAACCATTTTGTAAGGTAAAAATTTATCATTATTGTTTCGATTGCCTATAGTTAACATAATAACCTAGTTAAGCCTTCAAATTGCACTTTAAGTTGAATATTATCTTGCAAATTATCGACGAAAAATTAAACACATATAAACAAATATAAACACAAACACAAAATAACTTACTTATTAAAACTGTTTACAAATGTGTTGGAAACAAAAGTCTTCTCTTTATCGAACTCATACTTTACATATATTTATTATATCGAAGTTGACATTTAGCCACGCCATGTTGGTGTTTCGTAACATCCAATTTTTTTACAAGATAGGTTCAACCTGGAGGACCAGGACATACACTATGGACAATTTAATTGAACCCAATTCACCTATAGCACATGTCTTTGGACCTGTGGGGGAAACCGGAGAACCCAGAGGAAACCAACGCAAACACGGGGAGAACATGCAAACTCTACACAGAAATGTCAACTGACCCAGCCGGGACTCAAACCAGTGACCTTCTTTATGTGAGGCAACAGCGCTACCCACTGTGCCACCGTGTCATCCCTTGTGTGTATATCAATTAAGAAAAATGTACAGTTGAAGTCAGAATTATTAGCCCCCCTTTGAATTTTTTCCCTTTTTAAATATTTCTCAAATGATGTTTAACAGAGCAAGGAAATTTTCACAGTATGTCTGATAATATTTTTTCTTCTGGAGAAAAATTGTTCTATTTGTTTTATTTCGGCTAGAATAAAAGCAGTTTTTAATTTTTTAAAAGCCATTTTAAGGTCAAAATTATTAGCCCCTTTAAGCTATTTTTTTTTTCGATAGTCTACAGATCAAACCATTGTTATACAATAACTTGCCTAATTACCCTAACCTGTCTAGTTAACCTAAATTAACCTAGTTAAGCCTTTGAATGTCACTTTAAGCTGTATAGAAGTGTCTTAAATATCTAGTCAAATATTATTTACTGTCATCATGGCAAAGATAAAATAAATCAGTTATTAGAAATGAGTTATTAAACTATTATGTTTAGAAATATGTTGAAAAAATCTTCTCTCTGTTAAACAGAAATTGTGGAAAAAATAAATAGGGGGCTAATAATTCAGGGGGGCTAATAATTCTGACTTCAATTGTATATTAGTATTTAAATATCTACTTAATAATTTAACTTTTCAGATGGGTTCAGGTAGTGCCTCTTTCCTGTTGCGCTTCAGCAAAATTCAGTATCTCAAGAAAAATGACCACCTTGTGTCATATAAGATATATCGACCAATCAGCGCAGTTGTCAAGGCAGAATTTCAAGCACAACCAATCATTTTCAACAGAGACATGGTTAATTATTTAAAGAAATTAAAATGTTAAGTTCAGACAACTTAAAATATTAATTACAAGTTTTCTGCTGTCTAATGAGTAAGTTAAACACACCTGTTTACGTTTTGATTCCAAAACCTGGTATTTTAAGTAATGTCAAGTTATATTAACTTAATATCTATATTACTGACAACAGCGGGGTTTACAGTGTAGTTAAGCCTTTAAATTGCACGTTAAGCTGAATTTTATCTTGCAAATTAATAACAAAAATATTATACCTTTAACATGTCAAAGAGAAAAACTTAAACTAAACCTTAAAACTATTGTTTACAAATGTTCAAAAAAATCTCTCCATTAAAAGGCACTTTCAATTAAAAAAATTAAATTTTCATGGGAGGTCTAATCATATTTACTAAAATATATGTGTGTTTTTTTCTCAAAATATTTATGTTAATTTAATATGAATACCTGCAGTTTAAAAGTCACCCGAAGTCCCTTTAAGCTGAATATTACCAAAGATATTATACTGTCTGAGTTGTTAAAAATTGTACGTGTGCAAATGTGTGTGTTTGAAGAATTACACTTTCACGGGAGGTCTAATCAATTTGACTTGAACTGTGTGTTATTATTTTGGGCTGCGCAGTTATTTTAGGTGGTGACACAACTAGGACACGTCTCATGGAGTCTATTTTTGTAGTCGCCTACTACCAGACGCTTTTCACTGAAATCCCACGAGTACAGTTTGTGAAATAAAGTGATATTGGAATACTACAAATGGTTTTTCATATTTTATTTCAAACGGTTGCTCTGAACGATCGCTATTTCTTTTGTCTTCAGAAAGCTATTTTTGCTTTGTGGGTCACTCTGCCTCTTGAAAATCTAGTAGTTCCATGAGTCAGCTCTGCTCTTTCTCTAGTCTTCTCTCTCTCTCTCTCTCTCTCTCTCTCTCTCTCTCTCTCTCTCTCTCTTTCTCATGACCAAGGTATATCTCCATGGCTACAGGATCTTCAGAGGTTCAGGTTGCAGAGGTGGGTGTGTGGGTAGGTGTGAGCTGGAGTCATGGTAAATGAGTCTGCACAAGCACTGAAAATGCGGAAGAATGCATACATTTGCTTGATTCAGATTCTTTTACCAACTCTGCCCCTGCTGCTTTTTTAATGAGCGTGACTGGAATGTAAAGTGCTGAATGAGGAGAATAGAGACCCAGGAAAAGTCTGGACTAATTGGGAATCAAAGACAATGTCACTACTGGTTTCTTTGTTTTTGACATTTCGTCACTGGTAAACGTTTGCACTTTGCAAACCATTTTGACCCCTTTAGTTGTATCTCTGCTAAATATGGTTCCATAACGAAGTATACTGTGGTCATGTCATTGGTCCATTTCCTGCTTGTTATCAAACTATTTCATAACTGTAACAAGAGGCAATTCAATCATACTTAATGTTAAAACAGCTGTAATAGCATTATTTATCAATGTGTGGCTCTTTTTGGATTCTCAGAAGCTATAGAAACTCAAAAATGTACAATAGAAAATATGTTGGGGCCATTGTTGTTGTTTACATCCCCAAAATGGTTTATACATGAATGGAACAATTATTTAGCTCTTAGATAAAGCATAAGCCTTTATTTCCAAATATTTTGTGGTCCAGGGTCACTTTTATCAATAAAATACTATTTAAATGAACACAGATTAAATAATCTCAGTTTACAAATGGAGTTAAAAATGTTTTTTATTTCTGGTTCTAAATCTAGTTACTACCTGACAAAAGTCTTGTCATCGATCCCAGTTGTAAGAGCAACAAATAATAACTTGACTTCTAGTTGATCATTTGGAAAAGTGGCAGAAGGAAGATTTTTTTGATGAATCATCTGTTGAACTGCATCCCAATAATCATAAATGCTGCAGAAGACCCATTGTAACCTGCATGGACCCAAGATTCTCAGTGAAATCAGTCAAGTTTGATGAAGGAAAAATCATGATTTGAGGTTACATTTAGTTTGGGGGTGTGCGAGAGATCTGCAGAGTGGATGGCAACATCAACAGCCTCAGGTATCAAGACATTTGTGCTGCCCATTAATTAAACCACAGGAGAGGGCAAAGTCTTCAGAAGGATAGCGCTCGTTCTTATACTTCAGCCTCCACATCAAAGTTCCTGAAAGCAAAGAAGGTGCTCCAGGACTGGCCAGCCCAGCCACCAGACTTGAACATTATTGAGCATGTCTGGGGTAAGATGAAGGAGGAGGCACTGAAGATGAATTCCAATAATCTTGATGAGCTCTGGGAGTCATACACAATATGAATTATTTTTCCACTGCACCATGACTTTATATTCTATACTGTACATTATTTCTGTTAAGTGGCAAGACTTTTGTCAGACCTTTTTTTTAAAGTCAGACCTTACTGTCCTAATTAAATAATAAAAAATCAAGGCATGATCATATTTTATTTTGGTAAAATAAGTGTAATCTAGAGGCCTTTGCCTTTTATATAATCAACTTCTAATACCAAACGATCAAATAGAAGTCAAGTTATTATTTGTTGTTCCTAGAACTCGGATAGATGACAAGACTTTTGTCAGGTAGTGTAGATGATTCCTCTACTATTGTTGTGTTTATTTTTTGATTACACCAGAAGTAAATACATAATATCAACTTATTGCATGGATGGAATTCACACAAGTTGCATGTGATTGACTGAATAGAATGTAATAACCATAAATAATGAATGACATTACAACACTGAAATAACAGCTTATGTTCGTCCATCGATCAGAAGCTTGTGGATGTTGTGTTATAGCAACAGCAGGCTTTCAGGGCATTTCAGTAGTATTTCTTTCAGAAGAAGAACACAATGTGGCATTTTATCTAACAAAGAAACAGGATAAAGCCCTTTGTGTTGTGCATTTTGTTATTTTTGTATTTTATTTTAAACATTGTGGATGACATAATTCAGTTTTGTTGTATGAATTAGTGTGGGAAACTTTTCAAACATATAAGTATTTGCAACCTTTGACCACAAAATGTTGCACAGGTATATATTAAGTAATAGTCAACAAATGCATACTATGGGTGAAATCTTTTCTTTTATGGCAAACATCATCCAAATATTAAGTAAAGAACATGTTCCATGAATATACACTCACCGGCCAGTTTACTAGGTACACCTTACAAGTACTGGATTTTACCCTCTTTTGCCTTCAGAACTGCCTTAATCCTTCATGGCATAGATTCAACAAGGTACTGGAAATATTCCTCAGAGACAATACTCAGCAACAATACTCAGGTAGGCAGTGGTGTTGACATGATGCTTAATTGATACTAATGGGCCCAAAGCGTGCCAAGAAAATCTCCCCCACACCATTACACCACCACCACCAGCCATACTATAACTAGTTGTTACAAATTATGCAATAGCACAGAAACACTTCTGAAATTGTTGTTAAAGCAATCTGTCCAAAAGAGTCTGTTTGCAGAAATGCATTAGATATCTGATCATTATTAGCAATTGACAGTCAAGTTATTTAAAGGCATGATATGTGATTTGGTGGTCTGTGGATTTTGTTATAAGAGTTGAAAGAAGGTCTAGATGTATTTATATGCATTTATATAATCAGCAGAAGGTGTAGGATTAACAAAAAATTGTCCAATTAAAATGTTCAGTCCGAACATTACAATAGCCTGTCATATCGGTCTTTCAACATGTAGTTGTGCACCCTGTTCATGTAGGCACGTATTGTGTTACTAGTGCACTTTGAACTGTTATTTTTTCTCACTGGTGAATGAGACATGAGGTAATCTGACTTCTACTCCTGTCATTCATGTGTTTTGGAGAAGGCGGGGCTTTGGACAGTGATTACACAGGGAAGGCTGAGTTTTTAGCTTTCAAAACTAGCTTGCAATGGGTAGCCTCTCTGAAATCACATACCAGAACTTTAAACTACTTTAAAAGTCACATAAAAGGGAGTTTAAAACTTGATGCAATGGATTCCAAACTTTAAAACTGATTCTCAGTTCTTAGATCCGAGACCAAAAACCAAAAATTTGTATGTTTTTGTGAGGGTTGCGTTTAAAACCAGCCTAAAGTACTGTATATATTTTAACGCCTAAGTTTTAGAATACACACATAGTTGACCCTAAAACCTTTCATATATTCCATTTGATCCACACAGCCAAAATGTCTGCAAATCTCAAAATATCCTCTTTGTACAGCCTATGTTTCTCTCCACAAACTTTATAATCAATAACAATTTCTTTATACTCCTTTAAAAAGGAGAGTTACAAATGCATTTTAATACTCAGACACATGCATTCATCAATGGTGTCATTTGTTTTTGCAGTCTTCATTAATTGTTGTTGTTGCTCTTAATCTGTCTTCTCTTAAGTATGGGGCATGTAAGATAGGATGACAACATCAACAGCCTGAGGTACCAAGACATTTGTGCTGCCCATTACATTACAAATCATAGGAGAGGGCAAAGTCTTCAGCAGGATAGCGCTCCTTCTCATAATTTAGTCTCTACATCAAAGTTCCTGAAAGCAAAGAAGGTCAAGTTGGTCAGCCCAGTCATCAGACATGAACATTATTGAGCATGTCTGGGGTAAGATGGAGGAGACATCGAAGACGAATCCAAAGAATCTTGATGAACTCTGGGAGTCCTGCAAGAATGCTTTCTTTGCCATTCCAGATGACTTTATTAACATTTATTTGAGTCATTGCAGAGATATACGGATGTTTTATTTTGGTAAATTAAGTGTAATCTAGAGGCCTTTGCCTTTCATATAAACCACTTCTGATACAAAATGATCAACTAGAAGTCAAGTTAATATTTGTTGTTTCTAAAACTTGTATAGGCGACAAGACTTTTATGGTTCCATAAATATTAATGGTTCTTCATGGAACCACTGTTGCCAGTATAGAACCTTTAAATATAAGGACAACACAGTAAAGTATAAAAGTTTACATAAAACATGGAAACCCAAAATGAATGTGTTTTCACTACATTCTTAGCAAAATAACATTTAATCAATATAGCCTACTTGTATATATTTTTGTTGATGCACTCAGACTTGATCTGTTCTACCAATGTTATTTTTACCGTTAAACTTTATGATGCTTTATTTGCCTAAACGCTCCCATATCCCTTTCCACACATTCGCATAACCACGCTCATCCGTCATCAATCAAAGGGAGATTTTCAAAATTACAGCTCTGAATGAAAGAGAATCGTTCCCTTCAATTACAGGGAGCACCAGGCAATCACAGGTTTGATGTATCCTGTATAGTATGACACACCAGGGACCGTGAAATGAATTTAGCTCAACCTCGAAGAAGAAAACAAACAGCGTGACTCACACCCAGCACAACGGCAGATCAAGGCTCTGTAACATATTAACAGTCAATTAATAACATACTGCTTCTTCGATCTGAGACGAAAAGTTCAACGCCGGCGTGAGTCAGAGAGACGAGCGTTCATGAATAGAATGCTTATGACTCAACAGAAATGCGAAGTTGCTTTGGCTACAGCATGCAGAAGAGGCAGTTACGTTCGGTTTCAATTGAATTTAGAGCATATTGTTATATAATAGAGACGTTTGAGAGCTATATTTAGAGTGGCCTCACAGCGAGTCGCGTGGAACACTGATGAAAGCTATGGCAACATGTTTTAATTTCAGGTTATGAGGAGCACTATCACTCAGTTTAATGAAGCTGTTCAGCAGGTTTATGGTCAGGGATATCAGACCTCGCAAATGACGACAGATTTTTAATTGTTTTTCTGTATTTGCAAAAGTCAATGTAATATTTTAGATTAGGAAGCACATATTCAGTAATAACTAAGAGTTGTTTTTATCCACTATTCACCGAAAGGAACTGGGTTGGTTTATGGATCTACAATATGGTCATGTAGAATAGCATAATAATATGTGCTTTGTAAAGAACAAACAACATGCAAGCACTCTTAGAAATAAGCTGTTACTGAGGCGGTACCTCTTCATTATGTACACATTTGTACTTTACAGCTGTGTATTTTTAGGGTACTATGAGGTACACGTTTGAACTTTTTTGCAAGGTGCGAATTACACGGGGTTTGGGGGGGATTGACCCCCCTAATTAACGATTGTTGCCCCCTGAAGAACATCAAAACAAGATGTATGAGAGAAATTAGCCCTTTAATAGTAAGAAATAGTTTTCTCTGATCTCTAATTTATATCTTAAATATTAATCATTAAAAATATTTAATATAAATATAAATTTCAACCTCCATAATGGTTAATACCATTGAGATTGCATAATCGTGCCAATCAGTGCTAGGAAAAATATGATTTAACAGTCTGAAACTGGCAGTTCTAGAGCATCGAAGTATTCTAGATGCTTTAGACATCTTAAGTATTCACACAACATGCTTCTTGTAAAATAGGGGTTTTTATCTGCATGTAGCCTAAATAAAAGAACAATTAGACATAATTTGTATAATTTGACTGACAGTAACCTTTAAAATAGTCACTAATTATCCCTCAAAACACTAAAAACAAATACATTTTATTAATAAATGAGAAGTAATGTAAATACATTCATAAATTTAATCCACTGAAGCATATATTACAAAACTACTACCAAAAGAGTTATCAACAAGCAAAACAACTGCATTCTGATAGCGAACTGCACCTGTATGGCAGGGTATGTGAACTTAAATTTTTACATTTCATTCTAAGCATTCAGTGTCCGCAGTTCAATTAACCATATGTAACTGTTTTTGCTGAAATCATTGCTGCAATCAAAAACGAGTAATGTGTATGATTCAGCATAGCGTGAACTACCTGATATAACATGAGAACTGCAGAATCAAGCATTTCTAAGTAGGTCCTCACTCCATTCAGCTCCTCTGATGGCTGTTAGCCAAAGACGTCTGCGGTTGGCATTGAAAGCAGTGTGGTGTTCGGTAAAATTTCAGTTTTCTATTTTTCGACTTTCAAATTTGACATCCTACCGCACAACATGACATGTTTGCTATTGCAACCGGTCTTTTTTTGCAACCGGTATGCGCAGTTGTGCCGTAGGTTGGTAATTCCCCTATATGTACCTTTAAGGACCTGTTAGGAACAAAAATTCATTGTTTTTAAAAGATACTGACTGATTTTGTACCTTTATTTCTGAAAGTTTACGATTGCTGTTAAGCAGCAAACTAATAGTGAATATGTGCTCCCTAATCTAAAGTGTTAATAATCAAAATAGTTGATTCATAAGCAGCGATTTTGCAAATAATGGAAGTGATCTTATTTTACAGATTGTGATGTACATCAAAGTGAAACAGATTATTGAAAATGGGATACTTGTTTTAGCGTTTGTTGATCACAGGAAATGATCAGTGGTTAGCATTGTCGTCTCACAGCAACAAGGTCACTGATTCTAGCCCCGGCTGTGCAAGTTCACATTTCTGTGTGGAGTTTCCATGTTCTCCCCGTGTTCGCGTGGGTTTCCTCCGGGTGCTCCGGTTTCCCACACAGTTCAAAGACATGTACTATAGGTGAATTGAATAAACTGGCCATAGTGTACGAGTGTGAATGCGAGAGTGCATGGGTGTTTCTTAGTCATGGGTTACAGCTGGAAGGACATCCGCTGCATAAAACTTACACTGGAATAGTCGGCAGTTCATTCTGCTGTGGCCACCACTGATAAATAAGGAACTAAGCCGAATTAAAATAAATGAATGAATGATCAAAGGAAGTTATGAACGCAAGCACAAAGTGAAATAGAAATGGGTGGCATTTAAATGGGAAAACATAATTGGACAACATCATCATACGTCTTCACCAAAAGCTTAAAACTGATTTTCAACACAATCTCAATGTCATTTCAATTATGACCAATCATCTTATTAACCAATTGTTTTCAGTTAGGGTCAATATGTCCTGACTGAATATGTTTTTCTTGTTAACTTAATATTTGATGGTCCCTTTTATAGAGTCTGTTAACTATTTGTAATATTTACAACTATTAAACTATTTGTAACTCTACAACTATGTGTCAAATAGCAGTCATTAGAGTATTAATGGGTTGCTGATTATTATCTGTTAACACTTCATTTGAAGGTCAGATCCCCAACAGAAATTTACAAGTCAACAAGTCACCTTATTCTTAAACCTTAACCTAGTTTATATTAATACTATAATTAGAGGTATTTGTAGTTTCAAAGTTGCTTAGTCAACAACACGTCTAAAGTAGACCCTCTCACTATTTAAAATCAATTTTTTTCATTGAGGAGGCCTGTGTGTGTGTGTGTGTGTGTGTGTGTGTGTGTGTGTGTGTGTGTGTGTGTGTGTGTGTGTGTGTGTGTGTGTGTGTGTGTGTGTGTGCGTGCGTGTGTGTGAGAGAGAGAGAGAGAGAGAGAGAGAGAGAGAGAGAGAGAGAGCTAAAAGATGACTCACCTATTTACAGTGGGGTGTAACATTCATGCTGCCGTCCACACAGCAGGAGTGCATACACAACTGTTCATTTTTGCAAACATATTTTGCAAAAATTTGATATGTAGCAAACCAAATTAGAGAAAAAATAAAAATATATATATACCTATAATAAAATGTATGTGGACCCCTTGGATTTAGCTATGTTAACTGACACTAAATTTCTGATTTTTTAAAAAGCTGATGCCATTAGCTATAGACTCACCAGCCACTTGCACATTTCTAACCAGTCAATCACATGGCAGCAACTTAATACATTTAGGCATGTAGACATGGTCAAGATGATCTGCTGCAGTTCAAACCGAGCATCAGAATAGGGAACAACAAGACATGGTTGCTGGAGCCAGACGGGCTGGTCTGAGTATTTCAGAAACTGCTGATCTACTGGGATTTTCACGTACAACCATCTCTAAGGTTTACAGAAAATGGTCCGAAAAACAGAAAATATCCAGTGAGCGTCAGTTCTGTGTTGATGCCAGAGGTCAGAGGAGAATGGCCAGACTGGTTCGAGCTAATAGAAAGGCAACAATGACTCAAATAACCACTCGTTACAACTGAGGTATGCAGAAGAGCATCTCTGAACACGTCCAACCTTGAGGCAGATGGGTTACAGCAGTAGAACACCACACTGGGTGCCACTCCTGCCAGCTAAGAACAGGAAACTGAGGCTACAATTCACACAGGCTCCCCAAAATTGGACAACAGAAGATTGGAAAAATATTTGAAAAACAACTGCAATGTTCAGATGGTAGGGTCAGAATTTGGCATCAACAACATGAAAGCATGGATCTATCCTGCCTTATATCAACGGTTTAGGTTGATGGTGGTGATGGAATGGTGTGGGGGATTTTTTCATGGCACACTTTGGGACCATTAGTACCAATTGAGCATCATGTCAATGCCACAGCCTACCTGAGTATTGTTGCTGACCATGTTCCATCTTCTGATGGCTTCTTTCAGCAGGATACCTTGAACAGCTGGTTTCTTAAACATGACAATGAGTTCACTGTTCTCAAATGGCCTCCACAGTCACCAGATCTCAATCCAATAGAGCACCTTTGGGATGTGGTGGAATGAGAGACTCGCATCATGGATGTGCAGCCGACAAATCTGCAGCAACTTTGGTGACCATTTCCAGTACATTGTTGAATCTATGCTATGACGGATTAAGGCAGTTCTGAAGACAAAAGGGCGTCCAACCCGGTTCTAGTAAGGTGTACCTAATAAAGTGGCCAGTGAGTGTAAATCAACATCAAAATAGATCATTATTTCTTTGAGCACACTGTTTGTAAGTATTCATCCAGAAATCTGAGTTTACTTGCATACATTTATGTGTGCATTTTTCTATTTCATGTCCAGTGTACATCTAAAGCCTTCAAATAATAGAAAGCCACATATTTGTGATCAGACCTGACTATTTGTGCTGCAATTATTATTAAAAATTAAATGAACTGAAATGTAATTGTAGTAATATAGTACAAATATCAGCTTTGAGGTTTTTAAGGTTGTAACCTGTAGGCAAGGGAAAGCTGCGATCAGACATCACTGTCTGATGTGCAGATGTTTCTTTGAGGAACAGGCATGAATAATAGATCAGACAACAAAGTGTTCTCTTGCACTGGAGTTTCCCCAGCAGGCACTGACATAGATTTTATAATGTGTCTCTCTGCTGGGGGATACAGTTATGGTGCCATGATGTTGGTTCATGTTTGTTTTAGAACCTTGTTTGATCTGTGCACTGATTTAAAGGGATAGTTCAGCAAAAGAACAAGAAAATGTATTAAATTACTTACCCTCAGGCCATTACTTTCTGACTTATTTATTAAGTAGAATATTAGGCAAGATTATAAGATGAAATTGTGCTCCTTATTTTTATATTAAAATAATTTTAACAGTCAAAAACACACATGCAGGCAAAACAAAATTAATTCCCTTGGCTTCTGTTGATGGGGTCAATTAATCAGTGCAAAAACCGAACATTATTTAAGCCACTATTAATTAAAGGGTTATTTCACCAAGAAATTAGCATTCATTCATTCATTTTCTTTTCGGCTTAGTCCCTTTTTATTAATCCGGGGTCGCCACAGCGGAATGAACCGCCAACTTATCCAGCACATGTTTTACGCAGCAGATGCCCTTCCAGCTGCAACCTATCTCTGGGAAACATCTATCCACACTCATTCACACACATACACTACGGAGAATTTAGCCTACCCAATTCACCTGTACCGCATGTCTTTGGACTGTGGGAGAAAACTGGAGCACCCGGAGGAAACCCAGGCAAACGCGGGGAGAACATGCAAACTCCACACAGAAATGCCAACTGACCCACCCGAAGCTCGAACCAGCGACCTTCTTGCTGTGAGGCAACAGCACTGCCTACTGCGCCACTGCGTCGCCCCCAAGAAATTATCACTATGTTATTATTTACTCAGGCTCAGGTCATTCCAACCCCCTTTGTTTATCTACAGTTTATCGACTGAACTATAAGACATAGATTGGTAAGAAAACTATTTTGGTAAGAATAAGATTATCAGAGAGGATTCCAGTCATTGTTCACAGCGGCACGTCCACTACACTGTCACCCAAGACAGAGGTCAGTGGTTTCCAAAGCTCAGTCAATAATCACACTCAAAAGGCAATAGCTAGATTAGACTCTGCTGTAAACATGTTCTCCCTGTATTTTCATGTTGTTGTTGTATTTTATTTTAATTCATAAATGGGAAAGGGGCTGTTTTTAAATGTTTCGGAGATATACTGAGTCTATTTACTAAAACAATTTCTATGTTTTGATTCAGAATAAGAAGAGTATGTTGTTTATTTATTTGTAGCCTACACTTTTGGGTGCCCAAACTTTTTCGTATAAAGGGCCAAAAACCAAATATCATTGAGAGCCGTGGGCCGAAGGTAAATATACCAAACTACATTAAAGTTGCCATGGGTAATGTCTTCATTTATTTCTGTCATTCATTTTCTCTTCGGCTTAGTCCCTTCATTAATCAGGGGTTGCTACAGCAGAATGAACCACCCATTTATTTTATAATATTTAAAAATAAATAGAAAACATTACTTTTTGTAAATCTTAGTACTTTTTAGGTACATTTGGGTACTAATATGCACCTTTTAGGTACCACTGTGGCCTATTTGGGTACAAATATGTATCTTTTAAAAAGGTACTGCCCCAGTACCTTTATATCTGAGAGTGTGGGGGAAACCAGAGCACCCCGAGAACATGCAAACTCCACACAGAAATGCCAACTGACCCAGCCGAGGCTCGAACCAGCGACCTTCTTGCTGTGAGGCGATTGTACTACCCACTGAGCCACAGTGACGCCCCATTTAAAACATATAAACTATAACTTATTGCAATAGAAAGATAAACAGTCAAATTTATAACACCGTAGAGTTCAATGCTGAATAGTCAAACAGAATCTGCCTTTGCCTTGATTTGCTTACCAAAGCCTGTTGGTGACTATGTACATTTACACTAAATCTCATTAATTTACACCATTCAATTACAATAAATTTTTTAACAATAAAACAAACAAAAAAAATGTTTCATTAGATTTGAAATGGCAATCTCTAAACGATCTACATCATTCCTGCTCTCTTCTCAGATGAAGATAGCGGGCCAAATCAAAGGTTACCATGGGCCAACTTTGGCCCCTGAATAAAATCCAGCGCGGTCCGCAAATAAAGAGCCCCAGTTGGGCATTCACTCTCGTCCCGCTTCTGGCCCTTTAAAAGTCTCTTCGCGGCGGAGAACATCTGGTAACTGAATGAAACCCAGCCATTCATAAAAACAGGAGAGAGACTTACTCTGATTGGCTGGCTGCAGCCTCATGATCGCATAGGTTATGTAGAGGCAGCGATTGGTAAATCACTTGAATGACGTGAAGAGCTAGCCAATGAGCTTGAGCTACAGTGTTAAGCCGATGCTCTTGGAAAAGCAGGCGATCCCATTGAGAAGATTTCAGTCGCGTCAAGCTGAGGGAGAGAGCGATACCCACTCGCATACGCACTATTTCCCCCCTCTGGGATTAACCTAATCACTCATTTTGTAAAAGCAGAGGATTTAACCAACGCTGGGTGAGTATATTTTGCACGCTGCTGTAATTTTGTGTTGTTTTATAATATTTGTATGCAAGTTTTGACTTTTGTTTTTATACATATAAACTTGCGTTTACTTCAGCCGCTGCGGTTTGTTTAGCTGGCTTGCACGCCATTTTCTTTGTGCGTATATTTGGCAACCATTTCCCCCTTGTTTGTTTTCTAAAGACTCCGTTAAGTCTGTTTAAAACTCAGTCGAGCTCTGCAAAATTCATACGTGGTTTGACGAAGTGTTGCTCGCGAGTTCGGTATTTTTATGAATGGAACGACTGAGGTTTTTGGGGGGTCGCGCGCACGAAGGATCAAATTTCACTTCATTGAGAAAAACAAGCGGCGGAGGGAAGGGAGGGGGAGCGCACGGCGATAATGGGCGCTGGGGGGAAGGGATTGAACTTCTTGAACTCGCCCTTATACTTGTTAACTCGCGGTTGTAATGCCATAATCTCAATTTACTTATTCAACAACTATAGCTTCCGTTGGCCGCCTTTATTATCGTCAATAAAATCACAAACTCTTGTTTTTTTCGGAATGAAATGCACGCGCACGTTCCTCCCGTTTTATTTTTATAAAGGTCTGATAAGCTTCAGGAAGCAATAATGTTAAGCGATGGATGTTTAATTAGTTTCTGGTCCAGAGAGGGTTACGCAGTGAGCTGTGAGGTGTTTTCTTGGCCTCGCGGCTGTAATACGATTTTATGGCCTGAACACTTGCGTCAGGGAAAATAAACACACGTGTGCGACGAAGCGTGAATAGATTAAGCTTTATTTAAAGCCTGTCGTTTCACCAACTAAATGTGCTATTTATTTATTCTTTATGTAATAACAGAAACTGCTTAAAATGTCTACTTCTTAAATTATTGCTTTCGTTTAAACTCTTAGTATGGTGTTTTGGATGGTCTCATGGGCAACAGATGGTACTGTGTGGTTATGTAAGGACCCCCATCTGTACCGTGAGTCTTAAATGGTGTGTGTGTGAGAGAGAGAAAGAGAGGGAGAGCTAGTGTAAGTGTCCTGCTCTAATGTGCACACACTTCATCAGGAGCTGAGAGTGAGTGTTACACAAACAAACATGCTCGCTGAAGTTTTCCCAGATCAAAGGGACAGTTGGTCCTGGACTGTCAGAACCAGGGACGATCACTGACAGCTGCATCAGACCCTGACAGAGCATGTGTGTGTGTCTTTCTAAGTGCCACTTTTCTCGGCTCTTCTTCCAACAGGCGTGGATATCACCCCCGTTTATCCCTGTGCGTTCCCGTTTTCCCTCCTGCTGCAGCCCCTTAGGCCGCAGTGAGAAGCAAGCGACATGGACGGGTTTTATGACCAGCAGGTCCCTTTCATGGTGCCTCCCAATGTACGCCTCAATTTTCACATTTGTAGATTAAATTTTCATTCAAATCCTTTACTACAGATTATCTATTGAGGTGGATGGCTGAACGTTAAAAATAATTGCATTAATTGATCTGCTTCTTATTTTACAGAAGTCTCACATGCAGGAACCATCGTGCAGACCTTTGAATGACCGAAAAAGGAAGTTTGTTGACACCGAGCTGGCACAGGATACAGAGGGTAAACAAATGAACATGCAATCAATCCATCCAGATCTCTTTAAACCACATCATTTAGCCCAAGCCCAAACAAATCAGCCTGTTTATTCACAAATCAATCTTTGTGTTTCCACAGAGCTCTTTCAAGACCTCAGCCAGCTACAAGAGATTTGGATAGCAGAAGGTACGGCGGCAGTCCTAATCTCTAGAACAAGGGTGCCCAAACTTCTTTGTATGAAGGGCCAGATATCATTGAGAGCCATGGGTCGAAGATAAAGATATTAAACCTTTTTTTTAATATAATAATTTTTCGGGGTTTTTTTTACCTTCATTGGATAGGACAGTAGAGAGTATTGACAGGAAAGCATGGGGAGCAGAGAGAGGGGAAGGATCGGCATAGGACCGTGAGGCGGAATTGAACTTGGGTTGCCGTGAGCACCGGAGTGCATGTGTTGATGCACTAACCACTACACCACTGGCGCCGGCTAAACTTTTTAACAAAGTTGCCATCGGTCATTTCCTGATTTATTTAATAATATTTAAAAAATAAATAGAAAATATCACATTGAATCTTACTCCAATAAAAATAGAATCACATTTATAAGACAGTGGAGTTAAATGCTGAATACACTGGTCAAGCAGAGTCTGCCTTTGCCTTGATTTGCTCACTAAAGTCTCTGCATTGTCCTCTATCCGTTGGGTGAAAGTATGTACTAAATTACAGCATTTAAATTGAAACATTTCAGTAAGCTTTTTTTGTAGCTTAACAATTAAACAAACAAATAAAAGCTTACATTAAATTTGAAATTGCAGTCTCTAAACAATCCCCATCAGTCTTCTCAGATAGGATGGCGGGCCCAATTAAAGGTTACCATGGGCCAACTTTGGCCCGTGGGCCCTAGTTTGGGCATCTTTGCACTACGATATCCTTGGCTATTTTCCATAACTCCCTTTAAAAATGCAACTTGGCTGTTAATGCATTATCTCGGTGAATGATCTCTGGGGCCTCATTCAAATGAGATGAGACAACAAGGCATATATAAACAAATACAAATTATTTATTTATGTCCACTTTGAATATTTCATGGCTTTATTCAATGTGAAGCGAATTTCAAGTCAGCCATTGTAAATTGTTTTCTTTCTCCGTGTGCAGCCCAGGTACCTGATGACGAACAGTTTGTTCCAGATTTCCAGTCGGATAATCGTGAGTACCTTTAGAATATTCATGTAGCGAGGAAGCTGGGTCGGCTGTAGAATAGCCTATAGAACTTGCCGTGATGAATTATTGAAACACTTTATGAATTAGAGCAGCAGTCTGAAAAGCAGTTATGTAATTTATCTGTTAAATTGCATGATTATTATTATTATTTAAAATATATATATATATAGTTAGAAATGGGTAATTTGTTATAAAACAAATTCCTGTATTTATACTCCTACTTTCTATCTGGTACAATTTCTCCTTGAAAGCAAGAAAACCAATACTTCATATTCCAGGAGTTTCTATGCCAAACTTGGCATAGGTTTTAGATGTTTCTGGTGTGTGTGTGCAAGTGCACACATATGAGGCCCAGTCTGCTGCTGCGGTGCTGTAACTCATGGCAGCCTCCAGCTTGGTGACATTTTAATGGGGCTGGATCCTCGGCGCGCACACACACTCTGGTTATTATGTGCTGGTGAACAGTGCTCTGGCTGTTTCCCTTGTTAGTTTTTCTTCCCATTTGGCTGTGAATAAGTCTGATTGTGTGCACTTTCTATGGTGTCAATGGTGTTTTTTATAGAACGTGAATGCACATGGATGTGTTTGCATAGAAATTGTGTGTGAGAGGGTTATGTGTGTGTTTGTCTGGCACAATTCCTCTTATCTGGCATCGTGCCTTTAGCTCTCACAGGCCCCTCTTTCACCACAGCTGGGCAGTGGGGCCCTTTTTCCAGGAGTGTCACGTGATAGTCTGCAAGTCCTTACTTGCATTTTAGAGGGAAAGGCCTTTTTTTTCACCTCCTCGTAAATGGAATACTACAAGTAGTCCAGTACCAGAGTTGGAAATTAACAGGGGCTTAAACATGGGGATGAAAATTTTCCCATTAAAAAATATATATATATATAATAAAGGTGCAAAAATTGCTCAGCACAATCAAATTAATAACTATTATGGATGTCATAATTAATGTGAATATCAAGAGTGTCAGTTCACAGCATTATTTTTTTTAGGCAGTGAGTTTGTTTGGAGCAGCCAGTCAAAGACATTCAGATGAACCACAGCTAAAAACAGCATAGTTTGTTGGGCATCCATTCAATGACTGAATTTTCTAATAATAATAAACCATTTTCTATTAATAAAGCGCTCAAACAATGTAAATAAGATTTTTCAGGTTCAGTGATTATACCGTCTGTTTTGTAGTGTATCTGTGTAGCTAGATTGTCACGCAATTGCTTCAGGCACAATATGTTTTCATATGTATTCTATTACTACTGCCCTGAAAGTAGTAAAGTGTGTATATATAATGTGTGTGTATGTCATACAGGTTGTTATTATTAGCTTAAATATGCTGTTTAATAATAAAGTAATTGTCTAATGTACTATTTGACATAAGAGAATACTGATGATTACTAAATTATAATTTTTTTTTCCATCTTTTTTATAGTGATGTTTCATGGACCTCTTCAAACCAAAATAAAGAGGGAGATGAGCCCAAGCAGAGAGTTTTCCCCATGTGGACAAGAGCAGAGACTCTCTCCATATGGAGAGAAGTGCCTATATAACTACAGGTATACATTTCCTTCCCCATCCGTCCCTGTTGCATATGCCCTCACTCATTCTCAATGAATAATATTTATTTCTATTTTGTCAATTTTAGTGCCTTTGACAGGAAGCCATTTACATTCAACAAGCCACTGACTCCTCCTTCAACGCCGGCATCGCCCTTTGGTTCCTCCAGCACGGCAACACATCCTGTGCAAAAAAGAGTGATGCCACCAGCCCAAACACAGACGCAAGGACCACCGCTATTACCAGGACCAAATCACAGTTCCACATCACCACATCAGAGAGCACAGACTCCACTCCACAGTCAAAGCCCACCATTTGCTGTGCCCTGCACACCTGTCAATCACCCAGATGCCTCCTACAGCACAGACCACAGGTATGTTGGGGTTGCTTTGTTTTACCATACACATTTGTATTACCAAGGTGTATCGATTTCCAAAACGTAATTTCTTTTTGGGGTCATGATGATCAATTTCTAACCTCATTTCTATCTTTGACTTGAGCTTGAGTGGCTCGTGCATGTTGAAAGTGCTGTAATCAGCTCAAGTTGAGCCTTTCATTGGGTATTATCTTGTTAAAGATGCCACACTGACCTGGAAAGCAGTTCTATGTTTATCCCATTCTGTTCTCCAGGTTTAAGTAATGGAAAAGGGCTTTGACACTAGACTTATCCCTTTGACGTGAAACTCATGATCACAGTCGCCCTTGATGTTAAGAATAATGCCATCTCTCCTCTTCTCTCTTTTTTTAGGTTTCATCGGCAGCTTTCCGAGCCCTGTCTTCCATTCCCACAGTCCGATGGCCGCTGTCAAACACCTTACCCCCCACAGACCCGTGGCCATTTTCCCCGGCACAGCCGCCCTCCTTATCAACGCCAGATGTCAGAGCCGTTGGTGCCAATGCCTCCCCAGGGGTTTAAAAAGGAAATGGTGGATCCTCGTTACAATGAGCAGGGTGTGCAAAACATGGGGCCTCCTTGCGCACCCCTGTTCCACCAACTGTCAATCAAACAGGAGCCCAGAGATTTCGGCTTTGACTCAGGTGGGTGTAAATCTCTCAGAGATTTGGGATTGAGTCCCCATGTAGTGCTGTAATGAGAAATCCTTTTAGCTTCAACTAGGTCAAATATATACTGCTGGTTGTGAAACTCTCGTGATGGTGAAATATCACAGGGGGATGAATTGTCCATTGTGGAGCCAACAAAGAAACCACATATATATAGTATTGTTCATACAGAAATCTCTATTTTTTGGTCAACATAAGTTCACATTACCAAGGTGAAATGTGTATGTAGATATTTCAGAAAGACAAAAGCAAACTTGACCTTCACCTTTACTGTATTATCTATTTTAATGTATAAATCCAATTTTATAACAAAAGATATCTAATAGATGTCTAATAGACATCTAAACATAGTCATCTTGGCTAAAACAAGGCTAAATTTGGGCTGGCAGTAAAAATTTTATAGACTTCTAAGAGTAGCCCAAAACAAGACTAGTCATCAAATAAACAGAAATAAATGACTACACATATAAAGTCTGTCTAATATCCAATAGTTGATTAGTCTAGTTTTGGGCTATTCTTAGATGTCTATTAGATTTACAATGACAGCCCAAGTTTAGCCTTGTTTTAGTCAAGCTGTCTACATTTAGATGTCTATTAAACACAAAATTGATAAACTTTTTATATTATATAACTGGATATTTAAAATTAAATATTTGATATAACTTTAAAACTGAACTGTGATTGTTTGATTCCTTTTTTTTTTTACACTGCATTGTATTTATTTAACTGTATAATTTTCTCAATTGCCTTACAGAAGTACAGAACTGCCATTCATCTTTTGGGAAATCAGGAAATTTCTATGGCGCCAATGGTGAGGGTAAGCTTTTTTTTTTTTTTTTTATGTTCGGTTTAATCTACACTTCCTTAAACTCTTTTCTATTAAGCAACAGCTTTTCATGTGTCTTGAATCCTCAAACTCTCCATTCTAAATCCTACTTTTTAAAATATTTTTTTCTGGCTGTCATTGTCAGGTTTTGGGTATGATGGAGAAGCCCACCTCTATTATGATGATGCATGTGTAGTCCCAGACCGTCTGGAGGGCAAGCTAAAGCAGGAGGGTGGAGTTTTTCGGGACGGCCCTCCATATCAGCGAAGGGGATCTCTGCAACTCTGGCAGTTCTTGGTCACTCTGTTGGATGACCCGTCCAACAGCCACTTCATCACTTGGACTGGCCGTGGGCTTGAGTTTAAACTCATCGAACCAGAGGAGGTCAGTACGTTATAAAAGCAAATTGATTTATATACCTTTTTTTTTCAGCCAACAAGCAGTATTAACACATGTTTTAAATAGGTTGCTCGCCGGTGGGGCATTCAGAAGAACAGGCCTGCCATGAATTATGACAAGCTGAGCCGATCCCTGCGTTACTACTATGAGAAGGGCATCATGCAGAAGGTAAAGGCACGTTCCCGTTCCAATGTCCTTTTTTCTTCTTTCAATAGCTAAATCATTTTTTAGATTCGCCTCATTATTTGTAAGTAAAACTACAAAGTCATTTTTTTAAACTTTATTTCTTTTTATTTTGGTTCTATTCAGGTTGCTGGAGAGCGGTACGTGTATAAGTTTGTCTGTGACCCCGATGCGCTTTTCTCAATGGCATTCCCTGATAACCAAAGGCCCAGTCTGAAAGCAGAGCCTGAAAGCCTGCAGGTTCCTGAGGATGACACTGTTCCACTCTCACACTTCGACGAGGCAAACCGTGCCCCCTATCCAGGAGATGCCAGAGACCAGTGCTTAGTAGTACCATCCTTTCCTGAAAATTACGCTTTCTGAACTGCTGCGCCACCGCAGAGCGGACCAAAAGAACTCTCAAATGCATCCTCGCACTCCAAATGCAGCTCATGTCAAATTGTAATCGCTCCGATAAGGAATTTGTAGTGCCTGCTGACAAGTCTCTAGACTTTCTTGCCACACTTTTATTGTTTGTTACTAAACAGATTTCACGATGGGAAAAAAAGTCTTTTTTTATTTACAAAGGGACACAACAGTATTTTCAGTATAACCTTTGATTTTATAAATATATATATATATATAAATATAAGTGTATATTTTAAAATCTGGCTTTTGTGCACTGCTTTCTTTTGTGTATTGGGCCTGGTGTCTGCTTCAGTGAGATTTGTAGAACTTCTGACAATGCGTAATGACCTCAGGCTGTTGTCATTATAAGAGTGTGTGTGTGTGTGTGTGTGTGTACATAGCTTTGATTATTATAATCTGGAAAAATGCACAATTTTTATTTCTCCAGCTGGCCAAGTAAAATGCTTTGTAACTGTTCAGAAATAGTTTCTGCTTTTGTAATGTGATTTTTAAGGATATGGGGCTGGGCAAAATGGGTTAGGGGAAGTAAAAAAAGTCAAATTTATGTATATTATGAGTATATTTTTCCAAAAGCTGAATTGAATTGCATTGTATAAGCTGTACGACAGACTTTTATCACTTCTAATCTGTTCTTTTTGTACAGTGGTATGTGTGTGAATTTGCAAACCAGCTCTTGATATAGGGGGAAACAGACCTGAGCACAGGATCAGTTACGCTTGTGTGCCCTTTAACTGTTTATCAAAGGATTATAGCAAGGTCATCTGATCTCTGTTCAGTACTAAGCAAGCATGGCAAGAAACCTGCAGCTCTCTCTCTCTCCACCTTCACTGTCAACCTTGCTTGTCTATACTGTCTATACTTCACTGTGGATAAGACTATCGTTTCATTGTCTTTTGAAGACAATTTCTAATATTAAAATATTTGCAAGTACAGTTTTGGTGTACAATTACAGATCTGTATTTTCTAAACCATAAGGTACATGATAAATAAACATCCATAAATGGATCTGATTCTTTGGTTATTTTTTTCATACCATGTCTCAAACCAAAACATTAT
Organism: Danio aesculapii; assembly: GCF_903798145.1. Taxonomy (NCBI): domain Eukaryota; kingdom Metazoa; phylum Chordata; class Actinopteri; order Cypriniformes; family Danionidae; genus Danio; species Danio aesculapii. Next base: position 16,839,073 of record NC_079440.1, on the reverse strand, counting down.
CTACATTTCTGTGTGCGCAGATTCTGTGTGTGCCTAATTATGATCCACAGCACATGACCATAAGTGAATGTAGGAAGTAATCTTATATACGCCACCCAAAAAAAAAAATCTACTCACCCTCATCCAAGATGTAGGTAACCCTATTTTTTTTCTTGAGTAGAAAATTACGCTCCAGACTGCAGTCAGGGTTGTTTGTTGAGGCTGTAAATTAAAAATAATAACAAATAATGTTAAGTTCCTGCATAGACTACTGATCATTTCACTTCATAAGACATTGATGAATTCTCAATAGCCAAAAGTATTGTTTTAGTTTATTTTCTGTGTATATTTATACACTTTTAAAGTGCTGCTACCCATCATTATAATTGTAATCATTGTAATTGAGTAGCTTTTCTCAGGAATTGTGATTTACTAAGTAGTTTTATATATGTGTACTAAGTAGTAATAATAGTGTAATAAGTAGTAATGTTTTACTTTCCCTTGAGTACATTTTTAGTGCTGTATCAGTACTTTTATTCTACTACTTTCCTTCAACCTGCAGTCACTACTTTATTTTCTCTTATCTATGGGGATTAGAAAAATCAGACCTGCGATTCCTGTCCAATCAAACCGTGCAGAGAAGGGAAATCACATCATATTGAACTACCTCAAGATGTGGGTGATTTATAATTGCAGCAGCTGCCTGGAAGCATTAAAAATGTCCAAGAAGATATCAAAAATCTTTACACGCAACGACCCAGAGACTGTTTAAATGCATGTCACTGAAGAGAAGATGACGGATGTTTACTGTATGATGACCGAAATTGCCTTAAACATCCAGCAGGTATAAGACATCAACATGACATCAGATTGACATTGTACCCCAATGTCGGTGGGACATTGCATTTTGTTTGGAAATGAAAATCGGGTTGACGTCAGAATTTAACATCAGGCAAACGCAAAGTCCAACCTAAAATCAACAAAATATCATCGTCTAATGATGTTAAAGCTTGATGTTGTGTGGACATTACTACTATGATGTCTATCAGACGTTGGATTTTGGTTGCCATTCCTGATGCATAAATGTCAGTATTTGACGTCAACATGACGTTGGTTAAAGATGTTGGATTTTGTTCACTTTCTAATAGAACCTAATATCAACCAAATATCAACGTCATTTGATGTTGTTATTGTCCTTAGATGCTGGTTAGACATTGAATTTTGGTCACCTGACATCACAACCTAAATCTAACCTAATATTAACGTCTTATGACGTTGTGTGCCTGCTGGACAATCACTAAATGCACTACAGAATGTTACGTTTACACACAACCACAAATTACATGTAAATACATCAGCTTTTACCAGTGTAATAGTCACTACTCTTGAGTACTTTTAAAAGGGCTACTTTTTACTCATACTTTCAGTAATATTTACAACAGATACTTTTACTCTACTTGCACTACATTTTTAGGCAAATAATGGTAATTTTACTTGAGTATAATTTTTCAGTACTCTTTCCACCACTGATCAAAATCTTCTCAGCCTCTAAAAGTTGTATAATGTACTTCAGCCTTTACATTCAGACTGTTCAGTTCATTTGGCACAATAAGGAATCTCTTTTAGCGTGCCTGTGATCTTTCCAAGAACCTCTCAGTTTGACCACTAAACTGTAACCCAGCAAAGCCTGTGTAACGAGGCGAAGCAAAGTAACAGGGTATTGCGTAACCCGGTGACGCTCATTCTCTTTCTTCTCTCCTCTCTCCTTTAGTAGGGTTAGTCTTAATCCTGCTTGTGACCTTGTTCTGTGGAGCCGGAGAATAAAAGAGTCATTAAGCTGTCATAGATTCTGATCGTCATGAAGGAGCTCGAGCTAACTGAATGCTTGAGGAATGATGAAGAGCAATATTATTACTGCAAAAACTAAAGAAAAGTTCAAAGTTGCATGCTTCAAGGCCTAAGTGCTGTATTTATATAGACCATTTCAGTGTGGTCATGTCATTGGCCCATGAACATTTCCTGCTTGTTATCAAACTGTTTTATAACTGTAACAAGAGGCAATTCAAACCTAACTTAATGTTAAAACAGCTATCATAACTTTATTTATCAATATGTGACTCTTTTTGGATTCTTGGAAGCTGTAGAAATTAAAAATGTAAAAGAGGAAATGAGTTGGGACCATTGTTTTTGTTTACATCCCTCAAAATGGTCTATACATCAGGTCCAATTGGCAACTTTGATCAGGCTTGCCAAGAATGTTGAGTATGTAGTAAAGAAATACAGTAGATTTAATTTTCATATATCCTCCTTTTACCTCTTCTCATAATGCTCTGTGTGAATTATATTTCACCAAATTCTAAACAATCACTGAAATGTTTTTGTTTTTTAACAGGTCACAATGTGTCATTATTCTCCTCTTAGTTGAATTTTTGAATATAAAGAATAAAACTTATTAGAAAAAGGTGCCGTATGTAAGTTTGACACCCAGTGGTTGAACTAGGTATTGCATACCTGGATCAAAACACACGCAAGCGCAGGTTGCCAGATTGAGGACCAACAGTGAGACTATCAAGCCTAAAGGCTGATTTAAATCGTGTTCTAAATAAAAACAATGGCACGCAATAGAAGGCATATTTTCATTATTAAAAGGAGTTTTTGTTCTAACCAACACCTCGAGTTGATATATTAGAAACGGATTTTATTCTCACACATGAACAAGATAAAATGATCCCCTCAGGTACACCTCATGAGCTTTATTTAATGGTAAATGCTAATAATGTGAGTTTAAATGCCATTTTACATTTATTTCAGTTTTATTACTGAAAGCAGCAGCAGATAGTTCACCTCAGATCTTGAAAATAAACCGTTTGAAATTGAACTTTAGACTCAAAGCCGACACATACCAGTGATTCGCATGTACATTTAATAATGTTAAAAAGGTTTAAAATGAATTAATTATATTATAAACCTTACCATTTCATGAGTGAGTGCACTATTCTGTGCTTCTGAATGGCTGTATTTAAATTTCTGTCCTATTTCATCTGGTGCAAACAGCCAAATTGTTTATCACTGCAAATCTCTTCATTTTGCGTGTTGTTAGGACACGCGATTACGATGTAACCTCCAAGCCTAATGTTTACATTCATAATATTTATATAATTTGCTAATTTATTAACCTTATGTGGGAATCTGAATCTGCGTCTCATTTTAGAGTCTGCTTCTGTCCACCAGAGGTCGCATTTCGGTCACGGACGTATACTTTGAGAGTCTTCCTGACTAAATGTATGAAATATGTGGTTTTCCAACAAGGCAACCCGGGGTGCTGAATTATAATTGGGTAAACTGGCATTAGGGATGTTAAAAAGCCCAAAACAAAACAAGACAGTGTTCCAGCATGGAAAACACATTTTCAAAAAAGAATATCTGACTTCAGCATTGTTTTTCAGATAAACACGTATGTTCCCTTGGCATGTTTCTTAAATATCTGCAAATATATTATGGTATTGTTATGCTTCAGAAGAGTCAAAAACTTATATAGAGCACCTTTCAAAGAATTTCAGCAAGCCACAAATAACCCCATTACTGTACTATTACTGTGGCCTACCTTATGGGATAAAAAGAGAAAATAATGTAGAGGAACAGAAAACACATAAGGGCAAATCACAGTATAATATTATTTTCATGTTGGATGAAATAAAGCACAGAGGAAATGCATTCTGTTTTACTACGGTCAAATATGGATTATTTGTAGCAGAAGCATATTATTTGAACTAATTAAAAAAAAAAACACTTTCCATTATTTAATACATCTTTAGGCACGTTAAGAAAAGGTGGTAAGGAGTAGAGTAGAGTTGAGAGCAGTGCATTTTTGATGTTATTTTATGTAAATTTTTAATTTTCTGCATGAGAAAAAAAGGCCAACATACAGAGAACAACTGTTGTTATTTCAAAACTTAACTTAAGTTTGAACTGATCTCTGGATTTTATCAATTAACAATTTATTTTAACTATTTATTTACTTCATCACCACTAGCGTGCTTGGTTGGGACTTATGGAGCTGCGCATCGATGGATTTAATCTTCAGTGTTTGGACTTTCAGCAGTGAAACTTAAACCACACTGAACTGAACTAAACTGAACTTCAGGCCTGCTTCGACACAATCTACATTGTAAAAGTGCTATAGAAATAAACATGAATTGAATTTAACTATTCATTTCTAGTTTGGCCAAACTTTCTTTTATATCAATAAAATGTATATATTTTATAATATATATTGATATTTTTTATAATATATAGCACTGGTAATGCCAAGTTCAAAAAGCTCTTGAAAAATGCGACCAAAAGTGTTGTGTTTATATTTGTGTTGTGTATAATGTCAGTCAATAGTTAACCTTTTGAAAACCTCTCAAAACTTAAAGAGAGTACCTGTTCTGTTGGGTAAAAGTTCATTAAGATCACTATTTCAAAAGCTGAAGTGATTTTTCTTTTTTATTTATTACTTAGAATATAACTGTATCTCAATGGTTTAAATCATTGTTGCAAAAACTAAATAATCATTCAAAACCTACTCATAAGTAATTGAAATAATCAAAGATCAACTGATTCATTGTTAGATCGTTTATGCGGTGTAAACCATGGAAATGCTGCTAAATCATACAGGTAAGGACATAGTAAGCAGAAAAAGGTGCAATAAACTTAATTTAATAAGTTATATTCTGCTATATAGTAAACAGAAAAATATTATAAGTTCAATTTAGTTCAGCGGTATTGTTTACATTCTGCATTCCACTGATGACACAATGGGAAAACACTAAAACCGCTTCTTAAAGGGACAGTTTACGCCAAAATGAAAATTTTATGTCTTTATTCTATTGAACACAAAATAAGATTTAAAAAAAAAAAGCTGAAAACTATAATAGAAGAAAGAAACTTATAATGGTTTTGAAACCTCCCGACACAGATTCTGGGTCCAAGTGCTCTATCAGACTATAATGGGAGGCTCAACAATTGGTACTTATAAATGCTCACAGACCACTGTAATACTTTTGAAAATCATAATCACAATATATATACAATATAGATGGCCAGAAAGAGATATTTTTTATGAATTGTTAAAATATTGGTGCCTGTGATGCAGGCAGTCCAGAGCCTGTAGTGTACACCGACTTTAGATTAACTTTAATGTGTGATATGACTAAAACTGGTCATAAACGACATAAAAAAATTTAACAAATGATTGCATTTCAGAGCTGCAGATTGCAAATAACAAGAACACTGTATTTCGATTACATACCATAGTAGAAATTTGATTGGTTGCTTATCTTTCTTTGTTCACGGGAGGCTTGGACGCAGTATTGGTCCCTATCATTTATTGTTGAAACATCGAAACACTCCATTTTGTTATGCAAGATTTACTTTGTTTGTGTTACCGTCGTGTGTTTGTGAAATATTCCATTCAGGAATCAGAATTCATTTCACTTGGTGTCTTTGAACATGAACATGTCACTAATAAGTGTTTATGCTCCTTGTAGCATTGTTTCTTTGTTTTGTTGTACTTTCTCAGGTCTGCTAAAGGAATAAACATGAAAATGTACTCATTATTTACCTCAAGTAATTCCAAACTTTTTTGGTGCCAACAAACATTCATGTAAACATTGTTTGAATTTATCTACTAAGATGGCAATGATCTAATCAAAGTTATCATATCAAATTTTCTCTTGTCTCAATCATCTTGCTTGTGGATATCTGCATGCATGCTAAAGCAGCTGTTAATACACTCTGATCACTCAATTTAACATTGGTTTGTCTTCATGTTCTCCTGCTTTGGGGATTTTGTGTTATTTTTCTAGTCCAGCACCAGCAGTTGTTATGACAGAACTACTATATGTATTTGGACCTTTTCTTTTCCATTTTTCCCCCAAGTGTAACCCATTGTAGATTTCAAAATCCTTTTGCAATTCAATTGGTTTGATGCATTTGTTTTTTACTCTTTGTACTAAAGCAATGAAATAGCCCATGTCAATATTACACTCTACACCTTATCATGACAAAAGATTAAACGCAGAAAGAAAATAGTAGGCTACATTGTAAATATCTATCAATTAATATCTACAGGGGGGGAAATCTCATGACAGATTTTAAGTAATAGTTTGTTTTGTTTTGTTTTAAATATCCAACATCTGTTTTTCAAAGCCGTGCTACAAAATACTTTTTTATAATCTTTAGCTTTAACATCATAAAGACACGCTTTTGTAAAGGGCTTCCACAAATGATTAAGAAATAAGGATAAGTACAAACGATGACGAAGAATTAAACTGTCAAAACATCCTGAATGGAAGGTAGAAACAGCTCTGTCAGACGGTTACCTCGAGTTTGCTGGATTGAGAGAAAGGAACTGCTCGCCTTCACTTTTAGAGTAATGGCGCCCACCGATGGTTTTCAGCCTAAATGACAGGTTATGTAACGTTAGTCGTGCCACTGTAACGGCGTGCAAATAATTTCTCTTCAGTTGTGGAAAAACTCTGTCGAATTAAATAACCAATTACTACACCAACAAACTACCTTTGTGAGAGGACGGTACAACGTTTCCATGAGGTGTTTAACAAGACAAGGGTACAGCCAAATGGTCATCATGACTTGCGTAAAAGCGAACGCTTGCTTTACATTTGGATGGAATCCATCCAAAATCCCATGCGCACAGTTTATGTAGTCAAAACTAAGTTTATGTAATCAAAACTAAACAATCACAACCTGATTGCATGTCAACCTATCGCTGTCAGCCAGACGTCTTATTCTAATGACGTCATCCACTCGTTCCCGTCACACAGTCTGAAGTACGGAAGTGACCTGGCCTGCCTGAAAACTTTCTCTTAAGATTCATTTTTTAGGTCGTTTCTATTTCTCATAGGTCAGATCCGACTATGGCGTTTCCCGGATATAACAATGTAAGTATCACTCATATTTGAATGTTGAGCTTGATTAGTAAAATAATTCTTTTAATTTGATGAGTTGCTGAAGAGACGCCAGATTGCTTTCGAATTGTCCGTAGTAAAGTATGCGTGGTTACGCCCCGAAAAGCATATATTAAACAAATTACAAGTTAACATAAAACTAACATTAAAACAAGTTAGTTTTATATAGATAAGTTTTAAACTATAACGATAGAAACCGCGACAGGTTATATGTGAGCACGTAGTGACAGAGAATAAGAGAAAAATGTATACCTTCTAACGTTAGAAATTATTTTGGCCCTGTGAAACATATTTGGAGATTCAGAGATTAAGATATATTAATTCGTTACTTTAGACTTAAATTGTAAAAATAAAAACAAATTAATTCATGAAATTAATAAAACGACAATAGAGTCTTATTTTGAAAGTAATGCATTACAATGTTGAGTTACTTTCCCAAAAAGTAACTAGTTGCGTTACTTAATTACTTTCTATGGTAAGTAATGCATTACAATACTTTTGAGTTACTTCTGTGTTACATTTTCTGACCTGGCTAACTTGCAGGGTTTTTTTTCTTTCTTTTTTATAAATAGAGGAGCTCTGCAATTGCAACACACTGTTTAACCTTTATTTACCTTTAAAAAAAACACGTAAAAAATGAATGTAGTATATTGTTATTTTCGAAGAACTTCCTGACCCCAGAGCTACTTTTGTACTTTTTGTATTGTTAAAAAGTCAAATCACTGTCCATTCAGTTAGTTCTCTTTGCCTTGTCTTCCATGTGTTCAAAATAAAGATAATATTTATATCGCATAAATTTAAGGCTCTGCCATCTTCCTTTCTATCTGTTCCTGCATTCTCTCATTGCATGCGTAGTTCAACTACTGATTACAATCATTTTAATTCAGCAATTTATTTTTTAAAAGCGCATAAACAAAAAATTTTCTAATTAACTTTGCATTACATTTTAAAAAGTAACTCAAATATTATTACTTAATTTTGAAAAGCAATGCGTTACTTGTTACTTAGAAAACTAAAATTATTACTTGTAATGTGTTACTCTCAACATTGTATAGAATTATACTTACAGTGCAACTAATGTTAAATAACAAGCATGAATTTTTATATTAATAATGCATTATTCATTCATTCATTTTCTTTTTGGCTTAGTCCCTTTATTAATCTGGGGTCGAAATGAAGCGGCAACTTATCCAGCATATGTTTTACGCAGCGGATGCCCTTCCAGCTGCAACCCATCACTGGGAAATAATGCATTAGTAAATGCTGAACTTATGATAAAACAATGTTTTACAAGTATTGTTCATCATTAGCTCACATTAGTAATTACATTTAACTAATGAAACCTTATGTATGTGAGCGTGATGCCTTAAGTTTAACATGCTTTAACATGCCATCACTCCAGCAGTAGTTTTAAAGGACTGAAAATTGTAAGGCAACTTGCTGCAGAGCTTTTTGAGTCGACTCAAAATCGCTGTGCTGCAAGTTGCCTTATAATTTTAAGTTGAGTCAACCTATATTTATTTATTTTTTACAATGTGTTGCGTGTCAAACTCTGTTCCTAGATTACTTAACCCAGATTTTAGATTGAACCCTAGTTAAATGCAGCTGATCCAGCTAATCAAGTCATTGTGGCTTCTGAAAAATACAAGGTATGCGTGTTGGAGCAGGGTTGTAACTAAACTCTGCAAGGCTGTGGCCTTCGAGGAACAGGGTTTAAGTGTAACTTGATAATTATTGGTGGTCTGGAACAAATCCAAGTGGAGTAATAGGTTATGTTGTAAATGGAAATGGTTGATTACTCTATTCATTGTCCTTTGTGCAGACACTAAAATGTAGGTTTGGCTTGTACTTTTTATTTTACTTGGAGCAGTCATTGGATTTTCAGTGACATGATTCATATTGAGCTCAGTCTTTGGGAATAAAGTTTTAACCTGTGCTTTTTTCAGTTGATGTTTGAACAAAACCTCAGTTTAAACATCATATGAAAGCATGGACTTTGTTTTGTGTGAAAAGTAACAAAATACAAAGCTTTTTGGAGTTACTGAATGGTAGGTGTGCAACAAATTAAGTCAGTTTTGCAACCAAATGTGAATAAATTTAAATGAGATATGACACTAGTTTTTGTCTTCATGACCAAATGTGATTCATAGTTGTAAACCACATATTGGAGTAAAAACAATTAACTTAAATAAGCGTTTAAGGTGTTTTTACATCTTGTTTTGATATACAACTTCATTTTATTTTATTGATTTATTCATTTGTATAATCAAATTATCTTGTGTTTCACGTTCGCTTATGTTTCAGTAAAAAAGATAAATAAAGAAAGGTCAAAGATCAAACTATTTCAGTGCATCATACTCCATGATAGTTCACCCGTTAATGAAAATTCTGTCATCATTTACCCACCCTCTACTTGTTCTAAATCAGTTTTAGATTTGTTTATTGTTTTTTTCTTCCTGCTGAACACAAAAGTAGTTAGACTGAAGAATATTGGATACCTGTAACCATTGACTTCCATAGTATCAAACACAAATACTATGGAAGTCAATGGTTACAGGTTTCTAACTTTATTCAAAATATCTTCTTTTGTGCTAAACAGAAAACAAATACCTCAAACTGGTTTGGAACAAGTAAAGGGTGGATAAATGCAGGGCTTAATTTGTGCCGGAGCAAGCCAGATCTGCATCCTGCACCTCTGAAATCAGATCCGGCACCTCATTTTATGGATTCCCCTCCTCACACAGCTCTTCACTTTCTTCCATGACTCCACAACCATCTTCACTTTCATCCGAGAAGCTTCTTCACTTTCATCCGCAATACCCCCCAGTTTTTCACCTTTGTCCGACACCTCTCCCTCCACTGGTCACATGCGGAATCTGTTCCGGGACTAGGCAATTTACAAATTAAGTACTGGATAAATGAATATACTTTTCTTTGGTGAACTTTGCCTTTATTGGGTTTTTTTTTCAGTATGGTGCGATGCCCGGAGTTCCTGCTGCGGGTGGTTACCCTGGACAGCCGTATGGGGGGTATCCAGGCTCTTTTCCTGCTGCTCCTGCCCAGGACCCAATGTGGGGCTATTTTACAGCTATAGCTGGTCAGGTGAGAGCTGCAGGGAACTTGTGTCTTTTTGCATTCCCATCTTGTTGGTCATGTAGTAACATGAATGTTATGTCAGGATGGTGAAGTTGATGCTGAAGAACTTCAGAGGTGCCTCACTCAGACTGGAATCAGCGGCTCCTACACTCGTAAGTACATAGAGTGTAGAAACAGATGTTACAGTACCAAATTCTTGGACTTGCAAACATTTATTTTTATTTATTTATTTTACAGCTTTCAGTTTGGAAACCTGCCGGATTATGATTGCCTTGTTGGATGTATCCTTCACAGAAACACGAAGCCAAATTAATCTCTTATGGCAAAGTTCAAATGGGATAGTTCACACAAAAATGAAAATTCAGTCATTCTTTATTTTGAAACGTTTCCAAGTTTCTTTCTTCTGTTAAACGCAAAAGAAAATATTTTGATGAAAGCTGAAAACCTGTAACCATTGTTTTTCCTACTATTAAAGTCAGTGTTTAGAGGTTTTCAGCATTCTTTTAAAAGATCTTATTTTGTGTTCAACAGAAAAAGGAAACCACTTTAGGTTGAGTAAATTTTCATTTTGGGGGGAAGTATCCCTTTAAAGGGCATCTATGGTGAAAAATCTACTTTTCAAGCTGTTTGGACAGACATATGTGTAGATCTAGTGTATAGACCGTCATATCGGGGTGATATAAACACACACAGTGCTTTTTTTTCAATTTAACAACATAAAAAAACGGTGGACCAATTGGAGCGGTTTTCAGACCGACCGCAACTTGACTTAGGAGTGCGGTCCCCCCGCCCACTGACTTGATTGACAGCTGTGTGTATTAACATGTCCCGGTAGTCACGTGTTTAATCATATCAACAAGACCAGATGTGCGCAAAGCAAAAAAGTTCTGTTTCTGTTCTGTTTCTAAAAAAAAACAAATAAATAACTGCAGTAGTGTATTTTGTCAGCTTCAAATGTCTATCAGAATGAACTACCACCTTTGACTGCCCCTCAACCGAACACTTGACCATGTTTTTACTGTTTTAAATAATGATAGTTAAAGTCATTTAAACAATGATTTTTAATAATGGCTTACACACACAGCATTGTTGGTTTACAAAAAAGTCAAACAAACATCCTGTTGCATTACTACACTTGATTTTTTATTGTAAAAAATAAAATGAAATGAGAAAGCATGTTCAATGAGAATCTGAAATATTTTTCAATATACTTCAAAAAATAAAGATGATTTAGTGTTCAAAAATGTTTTATTGAGAATTTTTTTCCCTACACTATATTTTCACTATATATTTATATAATATATGTATTAATTTCGGTACTAATACTATAAACCAACATATCAACCATTTGGTAGAGGCTGATATATTATAAAAAAATGCATCGAGTGTGTTAACTAGGGACATTAGGAGTTAAGAAATGCAATCCAAACACTTTTTTTCTTGGAGTAGTTAAAGGGTTAATAAACAAAAAACAGGGGTAAGTGCATCTTGTCAGCTTCATGTCTATCAGAATGAACTTTTAAAAAAAAAAAGTTTGTTTATTAAGGTAGTAGATTTTTCTTATATTGACAGATTGAAATGAAATTGACAGAACATTTGCCAAAGTAACTAGTGGTTCATTCAGCTGTGGCCATAAGCCAAAGGATAGTGAGTGAGCTCTTTTAATTTATTTTCTAAAATTAAATTGTCTTCTATTGCTCTCATAATGGCTATTCAATTCACAAAAAATAACCATCAAGCTCTTACAATTTTAAGATTATGCAAAATGCCTTGTTTTTCCATTTATTATAAGCCATGGAAATTCAACTTCTTTATTCCTTAAGGTAAAAGCCAAGGATATTTCCATTTGGCGAAGAGTAAGAACCTTTTGAAAAAAAACGCTAATGTATCAGAATTAATGTAGATGTATCCTGAGTCAGAAGCTTTAACAGTGTAATTCCAGCAGATCCAATGTTGCGGATTGTTTTCTTTAACTGTTTATATTCAGAGAGATTACACAGGAAAGATGGGATTCAATGAGTTTAAAGAACTTTTTGGTGTGCTTAACGGCTGGAAACAGAACTTCATGATGGTGGACAGAGACCACAGTGGGACAGCGGAACCTTACGAGATGTCCCAGTCCATTGCTAGCATGGGTAAGTGTAACCTTTTAGTATATCAGAAAGTACCTAGTTCACAGGTCAAAATGCTTGATTAGGTACACCTTGCTAGTACTGGATCTACTTTTGTCTTCAGAAATGCCAAATTGCACGGCATAGTTTTAGGAAGGTGTTGGAAATTTTGTCTTCAGAAATACCAAACTTAATGGCACCGTTTCAGGAAGGTGCTGGAAATATTACCCCTGAGTTTTTGGTTCAATTTTAACATGAGAACTTTATGTAATTGCTTCATATTTACAAGGTTTGTCATTCACGGTGTGAAATGTTCTGTTTCATTGATATCTGGTGACTGTGAAGCCATTTGAGTTGCGATGTTCAAGAAACCAGATTGAAATTACTTTGTTACTAGTATTACATGTTAATGATAAAGCGGTAACACTTTCAAATAACTATCCGTTATAATTAGTTAATACTCCATTAATAAATGGCTAGTTAATGGGTTATAAATGACTTGTTAACTGTATTTTAATGATTTATAACTATACCTAATAAATTAGTATTAGATCATGAACAAGCTGTTAGTAAATTACTTACTAAAGGCTTGTTAAGTATCAGTTAATAGCTTATGTGTGTTATTGGGACGTTATTCTAGTTGCAACTATTCTTCATTTATTAACTGTTAGTAAATGAGGAATAGTTGCAACTAGAATAACGTCCCAATAACACACATAAGCTATTAACTGATACTTAACAAGCCTTTAGTAAGTAATTTACTAACAGCTTGTTCATGATAAATTACTAATTTATTAGGTATAGTTATAAATCATTAAAATATAGTTAACAAGTCATTTATAACTTGTTAACTAACAGCTTGTAGATTATCTGTTGGCTATCTATAAGGCACAGTTATAAATAATTAACAAACTATTAACTTTTATTTAACAAGTCATTTATAACCCATTAACTAACCATTTACAAAGAGCATAGAATCAACAAGAGGCGACACTCTTGTGCGATTTTGGGAAAAAGCCACTAGATGGCGTGGCGGCCATATTGGAATGAAAATTCCAATAAAACAACAGCATATTATAAGTCTGTAAAATAAACTATTAAAAGTGCTGATGATTGTGATAGTAAGTGTTGTATTGATGTCTTTCAGGTTGTATCTCAGCTTTAATATGCTTTTTAAATAAATAAATAAAAAACTAAGCAGCTGCTTGCCATCGCGACAGCAATGAGATCTAATGGACATCGCTTTTACTACAAAATGGCGGAATCGCGGAGCTGTTGCTGGGCGCTGCTATTGCGATGGAATGTTCTATTGAGTGTCGCCTCTTGGTCATTCTAAGCTCTTTGCCGTTTATTAATGATCTATTAACTAGTTATAAAGGATAGTTATTCTAAGTGTTACCGAGTCCAGTTGTGTTTGATTATACTGACTGGACTTGATTAGGAAAGCCACACACCTGTCTAAATAATACCTTACAGCTTACAATGCATGTCAGAGCAAATGAGAATCATGAGGTCAAAGGAATTGCCTGAAGAGCTCAGAGACAGAATTGTGGCAAGGCACAGATCAAGGGCAAACTTCTGCACTTAATGTTTCTAAGAGCACAGTGGCCTTCCATTCTTAAATGGAAGACGTTTGGGAGAACCAGAACCCTTCCTAGAGCTGGCCGTCCAGCCAAACTGAGCTATCAGGGGAGAAGAGTCTTGGTGAGAGGTTAAGAAAAACCCAAAGATTACTGTGGCTGAGCTCCAGAGATGCAGTCAGGAGATGGGAGAAAGTTGTAGAAAGTCAACCATCACTGCAGCCCCCCACCAGTCAGGACTTTATGGCAGAAGGGCCCAGCACTTGAAAGCCCACATGGAATTTGCTAAAAACACCTGAAGGACTCCAAGCTAGTGAGAAATAAGATTCTCTGGTCTGATGAGACCAAGATAGAACTTTTGATATGTGTGGAGAAAACCAGGCACTGCTAATCACCTGTCCAATACAGTCCCAACAATGAAGCATGGTGCCGGCAGCATCATGCTGTGGAGGTGTTTTTCAGCTGCAGGGACTGGACGACTGGTTGCAATCAAGGGAAAGATGAATGCGGTCAAGTACAGGGTTATCCTGGATGAAAATCTTCTCCAGAGTGCTCAGGACCTCAGACTGGGCCAAAGGTTTACCTTCTAACAAGACAATGACCCTAAGCACACAGTTAAAATAATGAAGGCGTGTCTTCACAACAACTCTGTGACTGTTCTTAAATCACCCAGCCAGAGCCCTGACTTAAACCCAGTTAAGCATCTCTGGAGAGATCTAAAATGACTGTCCACCAACGTTTACCATCTGACCTGACAGAACTGGAGAGAATCTGCGGAATGGCAGAGGATCCCCAAGTCCAGGTGTGAAAAACTTGTTGCATCTTTCCCAAAAACACTCATGGCTGTATCAGATCAGAAGGATGCTTCTACTAAATACTGAGCAAAGGGTCTGAATACTTATGAGCATGTGACATTTCAGTTTATCTTTGCAAAAATCTGCAAAAATTTCAGCAATTCTGTGTTTTTTCTGTAAATATGGGGTGCTGTATGTTATTTATTAAAGGGGTCTGAATACTGAATACCCACTGTATTTTATTTTCAAGATCTGAGGTGAACTATCTGCTGCTGCTGCTTTCAGTAGTATGGCAATAAATGCCCTGTATAATGACATTCAAACTCATTGTACGTGGCATTCAAGTTAGTTTTTTCACTGAAATGTCTTGGAAAATACACATTTCTTTTGTCACTCTTGCTGATGGTTAGAAGGTAAACGTGGAGCATGTGTTAGCCAGCAGTCACATTGATCAAATCATTTGTGATGCGACTCAAAGTGTGTCTTGATTTGACAGGGTATCGGGTCAGCCCACGGGTACTGGACGCCATCGTCAAACGCTATAGCAGGTCAGGAAAGATCTACTTTGATGACTACGTGGCGTGTTGTGTAAAGCTCAAAGCACTTACAGGTGAGTGATGCTTTTAAAAAAAAGGCTGCAGTTCAGATTTATACTAAATATGTTTGAATTATTATACAGGGATGTAATGATTCACTGTGAGCCGGTTGAAAATCGATTCAAATATATGATGAACATCTACCAACATTACTACCGATTTGAATGAATCGTGATGCATTTTTTTTCACAAAATTTTTCCCCTTTTTTTCACCAAATAGCAATTTGGTTATGGCAGAAAATGCATTTTTTTGCAAAAAATGTGCAGCATCTAAGAAAAAATGAAAGCACTCTTTAACTTAAATTTGTTTCAAATAATTTTGTTAAAAAATTGTAACTAAATTGTATCGTGAGATTAGTGTCATGAGTCAGGTGAATCATTACATCCCAATATGGAGTATATTGCTAAAAGCCCAAACCCCTGAGACCTTCGTTCATCTTCAGAACACAAATGAAGACGTTTCAGAGGAAATCTAAGAGCTCCTTCATCCTCCATAGACGACACAGAGATGTTCAAAGTCCAGTAAAAGAACCAAAAACAGTGTTCTTGGAGTTTCGTGTGATTACAGTTATACCATTGAAGTCACATGGAATGTTTTTGGTTCCTTTTCTAGACTTTGAACATCTCTGGAACATTGCTGTCCATGGAGGATGAGAGCAATTCTTGGATTTGAAGTGAAGTTTATTTATAAACTAATTTCGAGAGGAGCACGTGCTTATGATTGATCACAGCTGGTCCCGCATTAACGCATGATTCACCAATCAGATGATTCCTAACTCACTATACTATAAATAACCAGAGTTTCTTACTTGAGTTATCTTCGCCTTCAAAAAATCTGCCTTTCCACCCCTTGGTGGTCCAGTGGCAGGCCGGCACTACAAGGGGGCAAAAGGTGGCATTGCCCCCTCAGAAAGAAATGATGCCCCTTTATGAATCCTTTTTCATAAAGGATTTGTTTACTCAAAAGTAAAAATTATTTCTGTCACTAATTACTAACACTTCTGTCGTTCCAACCTTGAAAACGCACATTTAGATCATTTATATTATGAAAAAACAATTAAATTATGAAAATTGTAAAATTAAAGCAATAGTCCACAGGTCAGGGCCTCATGTATCAACACTGCGTACACACAAAAACTTTGCGTACACCAGATTTCACGCTCACATTTGGATTTACTAACGATGAAATTAACGTGAGAATGTGCGTTGGTCAATGCCAACTTCATGTCTGACGTACGTGCATTTCTTGTGTGTGTTTGTTTTATTTCCATTGGCGACTCCCAGAAGCAATTATGTTAATTTGCACACTACAAAGTATTTTTGAGCCGTGCAATGGCAGCTGTATGGGACGGGATCATCCACATGTCTAGCAGGTTTATAAGGTTTCCATACCATGCAGTTGAACCGCGGTAAAGTTAGTTTGACGTTTAACATTCATTAGACATTCGATTTTAAACCAATTGAATTCTTTGCTCCTGTTCTAGTTTGAGCCAAAAAATAGGTCAGAGGCATAAATATATGCCCTTTATGTTGCGTAAGGCTTAATTTCTCGATTTAAAAAATAAAAACATACAAATTAATTAAACAATTCAACCATTTGAAATTATACAATGAAACCAGTACCAAAATGTTGGTATGATTCAAGACTCTGTTTTTTTGGAATTAGCACTTTATTTATTTTATAATATTAAAAAAATCTTTTAATGTAAAAATTGTAAAAGTCAATTAAACTCTGACACCATTTGAGATAAAATATTCAAATCAACTCTAAAATTGTTTGTCGCCCACAATTGAGGCAACTCTCTCCTCAAAGGGTGTTAGTTCAGCATTCCCTGTTCCCCCGCCTCTTCGGTCCATACTTTGGCGGTGCACCGCTGTTCCCCTCCTAACCTGCACCTTCACATAGGACCTTTTTTTTTTTATTCACACAATTACAGCTTTGTGCATACGCAATGTTTTAGTATGAATTCAACGCATGTCTTCGTACATGAGGCCCCTGGTCCCCGTGTCAGGTCAGGGTGTGCCCGTATAAACACGCACGTGGCGGTGGAGGTGCACTCTTAACTCAAATGGGAGAAAACTGAACTAGTAGATGACATGAAAGTGAGCAGCCTAATTCATTACATATTTTGGCTAACTAGTTCTTTAAATACAACTCTCTTAACCTCTAAACAGAAGAAACGCAAAAGAAATTTGCCGTTTAATTAATTTTAGCAGAGACGCAACTGCCAGTCATTTTCACTTTAGTTTTTCAGTTAGGGATTAATATTAGAGTAGCCTAAAAATGTGTAGTTGAACACTGCACCGTCCCAAAGTAGTCTACACTATAAATAATATTATTATTCATTATTATTAATATTATTAAAATTAAACTACAAAATTGACAAAGTACAGAACCTTTTTGAATGTTTGCTTTCATTTTGAAATCGCCAAAACGCAGTTACAGTTGTGTGTAATATATTACTAGTAGTATATTACTGCCAAAGTAATAATAAATAAGTAAATAAATATCCAAAATGAAAGGAACAAGAGGGACCAAAATTAGTCACCAGGTCTAGTGCCCCCTATGGGATTAAAATGCCCCCTCAGTTGTGACATCCTGGTGCCGGGCCTGTCCAGTGGTTAGCACAGTTACCTCACCGCAAGAACTTCACTGGTTCAAATCCTTAACAGGCCAGCTGTCGTTTTTGTGCAGTTTACATGTTCTTCCCGTGCTTGTTTGGATTTCCCCCGGGTTCTCTGGTTTCCTCCCACAGTCCAAAAACATGCGTCATAAGTGAATTGATTAATCTAAATTAGCACTATAGTAGAGCTCTTAACCAGCAGTATATATCTATATAGAAATTCATAATCTGTCATAAGCCCTAAATAAGGAGGAGTTCTTGAGACCTACCTGAGCTCAAACTCTCGCCCTGCAAAAAGGAGCCTAGGACTCAAGGATCTCATGAGCTCAGGACTCTTTCCCTGGACAGCATGCCAAACATGCTTTATAATCAATCATCAGCTAAGTGTGAACTCTTGAAATATCTTGATTTGTATTCTGAAGATGAATAAAGGTCATTAAAACAACACGATTGAAATTACCATACTTTAAATACTTTTTAAAATCATATGTATGACTTGATTTATCCTCAGACCACTTCAGGAGGAGAGATACAATGCAGCAGGGAATGGTGAACTTCCAATATGATGACGTAAGTGGCGATCTTTAGCACCTATTTGATCTCATTTGCACTGTAAGGCAGAGACCGTTTTCGCTAACAGTTGATTCGCACCTGACTGTTACTTCAATGAAAGCATATAGGAAGCTGTCGTAACCCATTCTAACGTTTTCGCTTCCTCTTGCAGTTCATCCTGTGTACGATCTCTCTCTGAAGAACTTACTGCGAAGTACAGTATACACTCCAGGAAGAGCACTGAAATCCAGAGGAACAATATGAATACGTGTAGTATGGGCATTTCAAAATTATTTGTTAAATTGCCAGTATAAAGTCTAATATCTGAAAACAGAAGTTAACCATGTATTGCTCACAATAGCTATCAATGTTTGTGCCAAAGTAGACCACGGTTGTTTATAAATGATCTTTTTTCATACACATTCTTTAAGAAATTTTGCATCAAGTTAAAATATAACAGCACTTTACCATTTTGCCATTAAATCCAATATATCATGATGTGTTCTGGATTTATTTAGACGCAAAGACGATGAAGACGTTTGTTTTCGATTTCGGATGAATTGCATCAATTGACCCTTTTCACAAGCCTGTTATGATGCGTTTAACAGTCATCAGCATTGTAAAAGCTTGAACGTTTTTAATATTTAGATGTTTTTTTTTTAAACGTATGAACATTTATGTGTATTTACATATGCATTATATCATCTTTGCTTTAAATGACAAAAAGCGTATAACCACTGTTGGAAAAAAATTAATGAGTGAATAGAGGAAGAGAACCCAGTCCAGGAAACTTGAAGCAAGCAGAAATCCTTTGAGACGTGTTGGTTAATCTGGAGTCATACAGCGTCTTCATGAAGTCCATGTGTCTGCAGGAGCCTATTGGAGGTATGTAGTCTGCGAGTTTTATTACAAGTCTGAATTAAGACAAAGATGTCCCGTCTATAATGTCTTTTAGGAGGAGGGGAGATGGCTAAACAAAGCTTTTGGAGTCAGCGTGATAACCTGCATATAGGTGTTTGAAACCTGCCCAGCAACTGACCAGATGAATTAATCAACAAAAGGGCTTCTTTAGCATGAAAGCATCACCCAAAGACAAAGGCAGAGTCGTTAAAAGCCTGTCTGTAGCATTTGCATCACTTCGGCTCAGCCAGTGGCTGAGCTGTTAATAAAATTATATCATTAAAACCAAAGAATATAACTTTTCAGTTATATGTAGATTATTGTTCATTTCCAACTAGATTTTATAAATTTATATTTCCACACCACTTGCGCAAGGCGGTTCTAATTCAATGTCTATGGGACAGGACAGTTAATTTGACGTTCTCTCCTCTAGCTGCCGTTATCAGTCTCATGCTAATTTTTTTTCCTTTTACTTAAAATCTTTATAACATCATTGTGGAGTTTTTATTATTATTATTATTATTATTATTATTATTATTATTTGAGCAAATAAAAGTGTAAACAATTTTTTGTTGTACTCCCCCATTCACCGCGCTCTAAGTTTTCCCAACTATGACGACTTCCACTACTGAGAAACCCAGAAATCTGAAATGGGTCTATCGAATGTTTGCAGGGCGTCCGCTGGATCTTAAAAAGTATTAATAGTTAATAAAAAGTAACTTAAACATATTAATACATCAATTATGAGAAAATTAAGGCCCTTAAAAGGTATTAAAAAGCCCTAATCGCGCTTTTACGAGGTCTTAAATTTTGTTCAAGCATCATCCAAAGTGTTTGACTCCAAAAAAGCACAAATATATTTATTTTCCTCCTAATATTAACAACGACGTGCTCGATCCACACGATTGGTTCTGGCCAGGGCGTCTCCAACCAAGCTTCTCCGTCAGGTGATGTCACGTACTTTGCAACAAACGTGGGATAGTGATGTGACGCTCTCTCAACGTGTAGCGAAATCATAGTGCGAAACAGACGGCAAATGGGAAAATGTAAGTTTGCCTACTCCAAGTTGGAGAAAGACGAGTTTAAACCGTGGCTGAAGCCTGTCACTGAAAACAACCACATTTGATATTGGTTAACACCTGGTGGCGAGATATTGAAATTACCTGTAGGATTCATGCATGTACCCTTGTTTGTTACATCAAATATCTTCAATTTCAAAATAAAACACTTAATAAAGAAAAGACCTGTACACAGTGATGCTGCTGCATCACTTCACAAACAAGTTTTATTAGTCATCACAAGATACAAAATATATTATTCTTAATAATTCTGTTTTTTTGTTTGTTTTTTTACTGATTTGCAAGAAGAATAGGACAATTAAGCTGACCACAATAACCATAAAGTAGAAAGAGAATCTGACCAAGAGGGAAGGGAAACGAGGGAGTTCGATCTGTCTTCAATGATCTGATCTAAAATCCAACATCTCTTCCATATTCAATTTCTGTTGTCACACGAGCATCTTAAATTGAGTTCTCGCTGAAATGAAGCGTAATGGATTCCTTGTAAGGTAAATATTTGGGACGCACAATGAGTGGAGGCATGGGTAAAGTCAAATAAAATCTGAACTCTCACGTTTCATGTTCTGCTTATGAAATGCTGTTGTCACAATTCTGTTTTACAGCAGTGTTTCTCAACCACGTTCCTGGAGGACCAGCTCTACACATTTTCCATTGTTGTGTCCCAATTCGTATACCATCCATCCTAAATAGTATAGAATTTTTAGTCATATCACACATTAAAGGGAATTTTGTATAAAATCATGGTGTACACAACAGTCTCTGAACTTGTTGCATCAGAGACACCAATATTTTATCAATTTATAAAAAATGTAACACTTTCTGGCCATCGGATATTAGGTAAGATATATTGCGATCTTGATTTTTGAAAGTAATACAGCGCTTTGTAAGTGTTTATCAGTACTATTTGTTGAGTTTACCCATTCAGTTTAATAAAGCACTTGGACCTGGTAGCCGCTTCACATGACACTTAACAAGCAGATAGTATGTTGAAAAGAGGATGCCAAAGGTTCCCAGATAGTTTGCTATTTCCAGTAAAATAAAGTGTAGAAGCGTCCATACTCTAACCGCTGATATTGCCCACAATACATTGCACGTTGGACGTGAAATTGATTAGAACTACAAACGCGGGTGAAAAGTGTAAACAAACTACAAAGATGGCGGACACGCGAGACCAACCGTCAAGTAGGGAGGCTTCGGTAAAGTTGTTTGAATGACTGTAAATCAATATCTAGCCAAATGGAACATATTTAAACCGTGTTTTCTGTGGTATATTTCATCTGCAACAACAATGTGAACTTATATCAAGATATGGGTGGCCATTAACGTTTGAATGCATAATTATCACCCAAAGAGCTGAGGAGATTTCTCTGCATGAAAGACTCGCGAATGGCAGATTATCCTGCTGCTGCTTCTCCAGTAAGTTAGCTAATTAAATATGGCAGAAATGTGGATGATGTGTCGAGATGATTGACGAGACGTAACAAAAACATAGCATTCATTCATTCATTCATATTCGGCTTAGTCCCTTTCTTAATCTGGGGTTGCCACAGCGGAATGAACCGCCAACTTATCCAGCAAGTTTTTACGCAGCGGATGCCCTTCCAGCCACAACCCATCACTGGGAAACATCAAGTCACATTTACACTACGGACAATTTAGCTTACCCAATTCACCTGTACCACATGTCTTTGGACTTGTGGGGGAAACCGGAGCACCCGGAGGAAACCCACGCGAAGGTGATGAGAACATGCAAACTCCACACAGAGATGCCAACTGACCCAGCCGAGGCTCTAACGAGCGACCTTCTTGCTGTGAGGTGACAGCACGGCCTACTGCGCCATCACATCGCCCAACATAGCGATTAGTTTACGAGAAAGTAGTATGTCCCAAAGCTTGCGTACTCTTCTGTTACACACTCATTCTTTACAAAAAAGTATACTTTTAGGGCGTAGTACAAGTAGCCTATGTGAATTAGGACGCCGGATGTGTCTCCTTAACCAAACACACCTGATTCAGATTTTTAGCTCATTAGCAGACTGAAACACCTGTAATGGGTGAGATGGGCAAAGAAGACACTCAAATCATGCAGTGTTGGTGGTCCTCCAGGATTGTGGTTGAGAAACACTGTTGTAAAAAGGTAAATTGGTCTTTTTTTTTTTTTTTTTGAACATCCAAGGCCTGGGGAACGTGTTGAAATCTGAGAGCACACATTCCATGCAAGCCTACACATGACCATGCCTTAAAAATAAGCTCAACTTTTGACTTTCCCTCCCTCTGAAACCACCACAGTAGACAGGAGATTGTGAAAGAAACTCACATAACACTGAGGAAGTGTACGTAACGGGACTAAGTCATTACACCATGGTCGAACTGAGAGAGCAAATGCAGACAAACAGATCATTTACATAATTCTTTTTTTTTTTTTCCAAAAAGTGAAGGCAAGGAAGAAATCAGACCCTGAAGAGCTTAAATATAGGTACAGATAAGGTAGTATTTGTGTATGTCTGAATATTAATTTAGAGGAACAATTTGATAATACGTGCTGTAGAAAGGCAAAACTGGTGGCACATTTTTTTTTTGGAGTGTTTTAAGTGCAGGAAAGTAAATATAATAAATGAGGATGGCATTGAGCAATTTGTAGTCAAGTACTCTAACAACATAAATGTGTGTGTTTATTTAAACCTGAATATAATATGTTTGTTATTTACTTTAAAAAAAGAATGAATATTTCTTATTTAACAGAACAATCTGTTTTCCTTTTGATATATATATATATATATATATATATATATATATATATATATATATATATATACTGTAGTCAAATCTAAATGAAATTAAGGTGTATATTGTTTTTAATTTTATGAAATTCAAAGCGCTGGCAGTTGCCATCTTTAGGGCTGTTTACAGAATAATAAAATAATAGAAATGTGATTCCAGATTCAGAGTAAACATTTCAATCAAACTGATATATAGTGGGCATTACATGTCAGCACATGAGTTGCAATGTTCAGATCTGAAGAGAGCATTGTGATAATGTCCCTGGAGCTATACTTGGAACTTTTGGATATCAAAAAAAAGCAGACATGTGCTTTAGCAAATCGTCACCTTGGAATTATAAGGTTCTGTGCTCCTAATGATCTTGAGATATCGAGCTTCAAAGATTTTGCATTTCATATAGCAAACAATATGTGTGTAACAATGCTCTTTCATACATTAACATGACAGAGACCCTAAATGTACTCTAAATCGAAAAAAATCAAAATTCTCTTACATTTGCAGATTGGAGTAAAAATAACACAACAAATGCAGATAGAAGCTACTAATTCTGAAAAGTCATTTCCCGCTTGGAATTATAAGGTTCTATCTGGCAGATCTTTAATTGAAGCATTACTTTTCAAGAAATACAATCACAAATAAAATATAAATTGGGGTTGTAACAATATGTTTAGGCTTGAGAAAGTTACATTTTTGCCTTCTGTAACATTTATTTCATATTTTAAGATGAATATTTTTTTCTTGTTTAAACAAGGCTGTGCGAAATATTTTATCCAGTGCAGCTGTTAATTTTACGTAATTAATATGGTAATATTTATTGAATTATATGCTTTATATAAACTATTGAATTATATTTATTGAATTATATTTCCCATTAGTTAAATTAAGCATTTGCTCTTCAAGGCTTAACATCAAATTTAAAGACTTTAAAAGAAAACAGACAATGAGCAAATGAGTTTAAAACACAAAAAAATGTTTCACTGACTATATACACAAATAAAAATATGTTTTACATTTATTATATAAATCTTTTAATAACCGTTTCTTTTTTAACAAAGTAAAATTTTACATTTCATCTCAATGTCAAAAATGCTTCTTAATTATCACATTTACACACATCTTTTCAGTTTCAGGTTTCTTCTCAATTTTGTGTAGTGCAGCATTATTTAGTCGATTCTGATTTTGTGTTTCTTTCTGGTCTTTCCTGCTATCAACAAAGCAGACCAGTGAAATGACAAAGAAAACTGATCCTGATGGGTCCTCGTTGCTGCATTCGAAATGCTGATTGGTTCACAGAAAACCTCATAGAGCCAAGCTAGAGTTCGACTTTGTAGATGAAACCTTTTTTGTTTTTTAAATAAAAAGTCTTACAATGAAAACAACTTATAAAAAAAAAAACATCACATAATGTAAATAAGATGTCATTTAGCAAGAATATGTGAATAATTCAGTTTTGACAAAAATGTCAGATAGAACCTTATAATTCTAAGGTGACGAAATGTGTAGTAAATATTCAGTCTGATTCACTGTCTGAGCTCTGGGATGATTAACCCTATACCTGCTTACTCAAGAAATATCGGTTTCAAAACCACTCCTGGGAGTAAGTTTAGTCAACTAAGAGTATGTTAACCGCGAACACAAAATAAACAGAATAACAAACATTTGTTTTTTTTGTTTGTTTTTTACTTGTTTGAATTGAAATGTTTTATCTTTCCATTCCTAAAGATGTTTGGTGACCAAAGTCTTAATTTAATAGATATAACTGTTTAATAAATCTCGTTTGTTTAAATGCACAAACATATTGGTTATATTCACCGAGAATTCTATAAATGAAAATAATTTATGCTAAGCACTGTACACATTAAATTAAACGTCAGTTGAAGAAAAAGCAGTTTGTGCTTGCAGGATAATCTGTAGATTTATATATATTTTAACTGTTGGTTGGTTTTGCTTCCACATTTGTTAAAATAAATAAAATTACATTATTACAAGGAATACATTTGAATGAAAAAATAACCCTAAAGATTACCTCTGTTTTTGGAACCGAAAGATGATCCGTTTACACATCATTAAACTTATCCGGGTATGTCACATAACCTGCTTTCTGGAATATCCCCCAGTTCATAAGTCACCGAGATGTAAATAAAACTATGTAAGCATATGTATCACACGAATGTAGATGAACAAAAGGCATTTTTTAAAGTCTGGATGAAATCTGAATTTAGTATTTAGTTTTTAATCATCAATCCAATTATGATCTGATTTGGGTGCATGTAACAGCTTTTGTTTAAAGGGATAGAAGATATATATTACACAAAAATGAAAATGTACTCATCCTCAATTGGTTCCAAACCATTATGCTTTTCTTTTTTCTATACTGAACCTAAAAGCAGATATTTTGAAGAAAGCTGAAAGCCTGTAACCACTGACATCCATAGAAGGAAAATGAAATACTATGGAGGTCAGTGCTTACAGATTCCCTGATTGTTTTTTTTTTTCAGAATGTCATCTTTGTGTTCAAAAGAAGACAGAAACTGATTTGTGAGAAGTAAATGGTGTGCAATTTTTTTTGACAAAATATTAATTTTAATCTCTTTAACAGTTTGCTATGGGTAAAAAAGTGCTCTTCGGCCACAGATTGAACACAACTCTCATATCTCCTGGTGGCTTTCTTTCTATCATAAAAGTTGATCTTTATCTAGTGGAAAGCATGACTCTAATCAGAACCATAAAGATTGAAATGTTGCACACTTGGATCTTTCACCCTTTCATATCGCAGTCTAACTTATGTAGTGTAACATGATTTATGCGAAGGGTTTAGTAATAATCATTTCAGCAAAGAAAACTCAAAGTGCAAATCGTGTTTTGCTAATTAGTAAACAAGTACTTGACTAGTTCATTTACTCATGCACATCCATAATACTAACCTCGGTGGCCATTTAAGGCATGTATGCCCACATGCATGTCGTTGTTATAGTGTACGTATGTATGTGCGAGTCGACTTCATTTACAGCCATTCATTTTACTGCGGTAGAGCTTTGAGTATAGCATTAACCTCTTCAGCCACAGCGGTGAGCGCAAACTCAAACTGATCCTGAGGAGAGAGAAAAGCGCAGATCAGCATTTCTGTTTTAAAAACCACACAAAATCCATCCACACAACTCTCATTAATAAGACCGTCAGCACCAATGAAATTGATACACATGACGATTTCTATTGAGTACAATAGTGCTTTTTTTAACACTCACTGGCCACTTTATTAGGTACACCTTACTAGGCATGGGCCAGTATAAGATTCTGGTATGATAACCTTGGATAAAAATATCACAGTATTGCAATTGCTACTCTAAAATAAGTTATTTTTAAATGTCTGGATAAAAAACTAAAATTTTTTCCCCCTTTGAACACAATATATTTTATTTTGTGAAAGATTTCAAATGTTTTGGAGCAGTAAACATGTCAGGCTAAATAATTCAAATGAATTATGTGTTATATCAAAAACACAGATTTCCTTACAATTTAAAACATCTTTGGAGATCTTTTCTGCTGGAAATACTGTTGTCCTATTGTCCTGTTGTCCTTTTCTTTGAAAAATCTAAATAAAAAAAATCTTACACATACCTTAGGAACGGTATTACAGAAAATTTTGCCGGTGATTCTGGTGATTGTGGAGGCCATTTGAGTACAGTGAACTCATTGTCATTTTCAAGAAATCAGTCTGAGATGATTCATTTTTTATGACATGCTTTAGGACACGTTATCCTGCTGGAAGTAGCATCAAAAGATGAGTACACTTTGGTCATAAAAGGATGGACATGATCAGCAGCAATACTCAGGTAGGCTGAGGCGTTGTGGCATAATGGGCCCAAAGTGTGCCAAGAAAATATCCCCCACACCATTACACCACCAGCAGCAGCCTAAATCATTGATACAAGGCAGGATGGATCCATGCTTTCATGTTGTTGATGCCAAATTCTGAACCTACCATCCGAATGTCGCTGCAGAAATCGAGACTTATCAGACCAGGCAACGTTTTTCCAATCTTCTATTGTGCAATTTTGGTGAGCCTGTGCGAACTGTAGCCTCAGTTTCCTGTTCTTAGCTGACAGGAGTGGTGTCTTCAGCTGCTGAAGCCCATCTACGTCAAGGTTGGACATGTTGTGTGATCAGAGATGCTCTTCTGCATACCTCGGTTGTAACGAGTGGTTATTTGAGTTACTAATGCCTTTCTATCAGCTCAAACGAGTCTGGCCATTCTCTTCTGACCTCTGGTATCAACAAGGCATTTGTGCCCACAGAACTGCCACTCACTAGATATTTTCTGACCAGCAGTTTCTGAAATACTCAGACCAGCCCGTCTGGCACCAACAACCATGCCGTGTTCAAAGTCACTTAAATCACCTTACTCCCTCATTCTGATGCTCGATTTGAACTACAGCAGATCGTCTTGACCATGTTTACATGCCTAAATTCATTGAGTTGCTGCCATGTGAATGGCTGAAATTTGCGTAAACAAGCAGTTGGACAGATGTACCTAATAAAGTGGCCGTTGAGTGTACAGTATATTTGATATAGGTTGTTCTGTTCTTAATTACCTTGGTGCGAACCATTCCTGGTCTTTGGTCTCGAATGTGCTCCAGGGTTGCAGCGATATCGATCTCTTTCACTCCTGAGTTGAAAACAAAAACCATAAACTTAATTGAAATTAATATCCAGCATGCTTGACATACATGAATAATTCACTCTAAAACAAATTCGCCCTGTACTTGTCACAAACCCATTTCAGTTTCTTTCTTATGTTGAACACAAAAGAAGATATTTTAAAACAAGTTGTATACCACTGACATCAATAGTATTTGTTTTTCCTACAATGGATGTCAATGTTTGCTGGTTTCTGACATCCTTCAAAATATTTCTTTTGTGCTAAACGGAAAATCGCTGGTAATTTTTGAGCAAACATTCCATTTAACATTATTTACATTTCACAATTTTTGTATGTTTGCATGATGTACTGACCTTTAGCCATGCGGTTCAGGACCATGTCAATCAGGATATATGTTCCAGTCCGGCCTGTACCATCACTGAACAGAAGGGTGAAACTGTGAACAAAACACTCCAAGGGAAAAAATACCTGATGTGCCATTTGTGAACATGAACTGAATTAATTGCAGTACTCAGGGTTTCTGCACAATTCATCAAATTTGATCAAATGTAAGACTTAAATTAGATTTTAGACCTATATCATGATGTGATACAAAACTAAAACCAAACATTTTGTCATCATTTACTCACCATTCACTTGTTCCAAACATGTTTGAGTTTCTTTCTTCTGTTGAACACAAAGCAAGATATACTGAAAAATGCTGGAAACCTGTAACCATTGAGTTCCATTGGATTAGTTTTGGAATTGAATGGTTTCCAGTTCAAAATATCCTTTTTTGTGTTCAACAGAGAAAAAAAGAAACTCATAAAGGTTTAGAACCACAAGAGGGAGAGTAAACGGTAAGTAAATTGTCATTTATGGGTGAACTATAACTTTAAGTGCTGTTTAAAATAATTTAAAACCTAAAAAGCAATACTTAAATGCATGGTTCACCCAAAAATGATCATTTACTCTTCTATTTGAGTTTCTTTTTTTTTTTTTTGTTGAACACAAATGTGAAAGAAACCTGTAACCATTGACTTTTATGGTATTTATTTCTCCTACATGGACGGCAAGGGTTTCAAACATTCTTCAAAATATCTTCTTTTGTGTTCAACAGAAAAAACCTCAAAAGATTTGAAACCACTCGAGGATGAGTACATTTTCATTTGGGGGTGAAATATCCCTTTAAATGAATTGAAAAAGCAATACTTAAATGGATAGTTCACCCAAAATGAAAGTAACTTCATTATTTACTCTTCCCTTGTGAGATTTTAAACCTATTTGAGTTTCTTTCTTCTGTTGAACACAACAGAAGATATTTGGAAGAAACCATTGGCATTTATGGTATTTATTTTTCCTCTAAGGATGGTTCTTTAAAAATAATGTCTTTTGTGTTCAACCGAAAAAAAGAAACTCAAAGGTTTAGAACCACTAGAGGGAGAGCAAATAGTTAATTTTCATTTATGGGTGAACTATCGCTTTACATGTTTAAAATAATTTAAAACACAGAAAGCAGCACTTAAATGGATAGTTCACCCAAAAATGAACATTTACTCTTCCCTCATGTGATTTAAAATTTATTTAAGTTTCTTTCTTCTGTTGAACACAAATGTATAAGAAACCTGTAACCTTTGACATCTATTGTCTTTATTTCTCCTACATGGATGTCAATGGTTTCAAACATTCTTCAAAATAATGTCTTTTGTGTTCAACAAGAAAAAAAACTCAAAAAGATTTGAAAACATTTGAGGATGAGTACATTTTCATTTGGGGTGAAATATCCCTTTAAATGAATTGAGAAACACTGAGAAATGTTTTACTTTTAAACCCTGCGTACTTCATATCTTTAAAATACATTTTGATTTTCTAAACACCTTCTAATAAACAGTTTTGTAGCACCTTTCTTACAAAACGAATGAAACTATGCTAAAATCTATAATACATTTTTTTAAATTCCTCAAATGCATCAGTGTTTCAGAAATACCTGCAGTGCACAATGATGGGGCAGGAGCGTCCACGGTAGCACTTGTTGACTTTCCTGAAGGACAGAGAGAAAGATTTTTCTGAAGGAAAACCACTGTTTGTAAGTCAGATTAGCTCAGGGTTTGATAGTGAGTGACGATTAGCAGCTTTCTGACGTTTATGAACTATATGTCAAATGACAAAAAAGATCTAAATCCATTATGCAAATATTACTAATTTGAATAAAACCATTGATGCAAAATGTATTGGTCACACTTTACAATAAGGTTTCATTAGTTAATGCATTTACTAACATGAACTAATAATGAACAATACTTGTGTAGCATTTAACAATGATTTTTGACCAAAACATTTACTAATGCATTATTATCATCCAAATTCATGCTCTCTCAGAAATAAAGGTATGGAAGCTGTCACTGGGGTGGTACCTTTTCAAAAGGTACACATTTGTACTTGAAGGGTCCATAATGGTACCTCAAAAGTACATATTAGTACCTAAAAATTTTAAATGGAGCACTTTTGTACTTTTTAGGTACTCGTGAGGTGTTAATAGGGACTTTTTAGGTACAAATTTGGTACTACCCCAGTCTCAGCTTCAGTACCTTTATTTCTGAGAGTGTGCTGTTTACATTAGTTAATGCACCATGAGTTAACATGAACTAACAATGAACAACTGTATTTTCATTAATTAATATTAGCTAACATAAAGAATACTAAATGCTGTGTTCATTGTTGTTCATGTTGGTAAATGCATAAATTAATATTAACTAATACAACCTTATTGCAAAGTTTTACCAATGTATTCATAAATAAATCTCATGCTCTTCTTATATACTTTATAACTGCAGGTTAACTATGTTTATATATATAATAACTTTACCTGATAAAGTTATTAGTAATTACTTAATTAAAGTTTTTAGTAACTAATAAAATTATAGTAAATAATAACCTTAACTTTTTTATTTTGATTGTAATGCAATGTGCACCTTTTGTAAAGCTATACAAATAAACGTAAACTGAACTGAATCATCATGGCTGCATTGTGATAATATATCTTTTTGATTAATTGAAAACGTAATTTTGTGAAAAAAACAACAACTTATTTTATGTTATTCATAATGTAAAATCTTGAGCTTTCTTCATGAATTATGTTCTAAAGAAACATTTACTATTATCAAAGCTGAAAACAGTGGAAGGCTGATTAAAATATCATTTAAAGAAAGGTTTAAAAGAACAGCATATATAAATTAGTATGCAATATTTATTGTTTTTCAAATATTTCTTAAGTGATATTTAATGGATTAAAGACATTTTCACAGTATTTCCTATAATTCTTTTTTTTTTTTTCATTTCGGCATAAAAAACATTTTAAGATCAATAGTATTAGCCCCCTTAAGCTACTTTTTTAAGCTGAATACTAGTATCTGGAAAAACATAAGTACTGTCATCATGGCAAAGATAAAAAGGAATTATTTATTAGTTAAACTATAATGTTTTGAGCTGTACTAGAGCTACACTTTATCAGACTTTTTGACTTTGTCCAGAGTTAATCTCTTTTTGCACATCAGTTTTTAAATAAATCTCTGATATTTTTCTTTCAATATTGTCCTTCAGTGGCACTGTTTGGACTTAATCATACAAATGTATTACTGTCGTCTTCGCAGTCAAATGTATTAGCCTTTTGCTTAATAATTGCTAAAGGAACTGTACTACGGAACTGGAAAAACCCTTCTCCGCCTAACTACTTTCATTGGATGTATGACCTGTTGCAGTTTATTCAAATTAAGAAGAGAAAATTAGATATACAATTAATGGCAAAACAGAAGATTTCTATGCAGCTTGGCAACCTTTTCTGTTGTATTTTTACAAAAAAAAGCATTTTGGATGTGCATGCGTGCGTGTCACGTCTTACATATCTAACCCTGTCTTTATCTGTCGTTTTTTTTTTCTTGCTTTTGATTGATACAAACTCGTCCAAGAGTGTTAATAGTAATGGCTTACCTAGAAGTCATTTGTTAATTTATTATATATATATATATATATATATTATTTTTTTTTTTATTGTTTTATTTGTTTTCCTTTGTTGTTGTTGTTGTTTTGTTTACTTTCTTTCTTTTCCTCTAAATATGGTTTAGAGAGTAAGGAAAGTGTTTAATTACCCCCAATATTTCTTTCTTCAGTATTGTGAACTGAACGTATTATGGGTTTTCTTTCCATCACTTGTAATAGCTCTCTGATTTAGAATTGCCAATAAAAAAAAGAGTTAAACTAAAGAAATGTATTGGAAAAAATCTCTCCAATTTCCCCAAAACTTGGGGTAAAAATATACAACAGTTAAAATTTAACAGGAGGGCTAATAATTCTGACTTCAACTGTATACAGATTACAACAAATATATTAATATTTTACACATACACATGTAACATTTATATATCACTTAATTTCATGTTTTACTAACATGTAATTTGAATTGATGACAATTTTGGGATGTATCTTCATTCATTCATTCATTTTCCTTTGGATTAGTCCCTTTATTCATCAGGGGTTGCCACAGCAGAATGAACCGCCAACTTATCCAGTATTTGTTTTACACAGTGGATGTCCTTCCAGCTGCAACTAAGTACTAAGAATCATCCATACACTCTCATTCACCCTTGATCTCCTCAGTGGAAATAAAAAGTACAGCACACTAAAACTAAATGCTATCAACAACAAGAATACATAAAACAATTTAAGCTTAAAGACTTGCAGATGTTTGTGTAAAACAAAATGAAAAAAAAAAAACAAGGCTTTATAAACATCTAGGTTCGAGTAGAGACCCACAGACATCAGAGGAAAAAAGATCAGGAGCACTGCACATAGTAGAGAGCCAAAATAAGGAGTGTTATACCACAGTAAACAGTGGTAAGAAACGAGCAACATCAACTCAACACTGAAAAGCACGTCAGGACTTGAGTGGAGAAAGGAGTGAGATGTAGAAAAGAGACGGAGATGGACAGAGTTTGGCGATGGAGCGTTTCATCAGCGTTGCTGCAGTCACATCTGTCTGTGCTCATTTTTGTGACTATGCAACTGGAACCAGACTACTAGCTGCAAACCACAAAAATGACACAGACAGCTGTGCAATACCTCGCTACCGCGCTCCATCGCTCTCAGAAAGAGAGGTTAAAAGAGACAGAGGATGAGAATGAGGGAGCGAGAGTGAAACCATGATGGAATGGCAGGCAGAGAGAGTAAAAATGGAGAACGTGATGTGGAACTCACATACACATATACATACTGTACACATAGAACTGCCATGATTTTGACACACACAATGACACTGTGACTGCTAAAATGTTTAATCATAAAAAAAGTATAGTTTTATAGAATTTTTGTCATGTTTAATTTGACATTTACAGTGTAAGCTTACAACAAAAAAACACAGAATTTGTCATTAGCTCACACTGAATTGCAGGAATGTTTGAATTTCAACTGTAATAATAAAAGTAGACTAAATATATAATAATAACAATGTTGGTATAATTCCACAAATAAAACCAAATCAAAGTTGCCATGAAACCAAAATGTGCACTTCTTCATTTTATCTGAATTATTGTGGTCCAAGGAAAAATTGAGTTCCCCCATAGATATAGACACTTAGCGGTATGATACATGAATGTGCCCCACGCATGTTTTTGCATCTCGTTTATATACACTATGAACAGCAGCTACGCTGATTATTCTCTTTATTCTCTATTTCCACCTGGAGATACTCTTCCCGAGGCCCTCAGACTATGCAGCGCCACTGATTCGATCCAAGACCAGCGACGAGATGATCCCAAGCTTTCCATAATCCTGGACCAGGCCGTATCCTGAGCAGCTGCTGTGATGGTCATGAAGGAGTGGAGAGCATGAGACTGATTCCCTTGACGCTCCAGGGACAGACGGGTCTTCGCTGAGGTCCAGCGATCTTCAGCCTCCGGTGCCTAGACTGCAGCTCTGCACAAGACGTTTGGTCAGTGGAGAAATGGTCATGCCCAACTGAGCCTGGTTTCTCTCAAGGTTTTTTAATTCTTCACTATCACCAATTGGTGAAGTTTTTTCCTCACCGCTGTCGCCACTGGCTTGCATGGTTT
This sequence comes from Danio aesculapii, assembly GCF_903798145.1. NCBI lineage: Eukaryota > Metazoa > Chordata > Actinopteri > Cypriniformes > Danionidae > Danio > Danio aesculapii. Next base: position 16,805,267 of record NC_079440.1, on the reverse strand, counting down.
GGGATCTGTAGAGCTGCGCATCGATGGATTTGCTCTTCAGTGTTTGGACTCTCTGGGTCTGACCGTTTGGGTCTGAACTGAGCTAAACTGAACTGAACTTAAACACTGAAAACTGGACTGACACTGTTTCAATTTACTATAAGCTTTTATGTGAAGCTGCTTGGACACAACTTACATTATAAAAGCGCTATACAAATAAAGATGAATTGAATTGAATTGAATATGAACACTAGAAATCGCATACGGACCCTAAGCATGCATCAATAGCCACACTTGTACAGTGCTCCCAGGACAAATGTCATTCAGCCGCACTTAATCAAGATTAAAGCCAATGTGAAGATGCTGGACTTTTATGCTGCATATGGGTGTAGTAACGAGCAAACAAAGCACAAAGGCAAAGGTGCTCTATTGGATTGAGATCTGTTGATTGTGGAGGCCATTTGAGTACAGTGAACTTATTGCCATGTTCGAGAAACCAGTCTGAGATGATCATATAGGGTCATTAAGGGATAGACAGGGTCAGCAACAATACTTTTATTATAATGATTTTTATGTGATGTATATTAGAACGAGGGGCAACACGGTGGCTCAGTGGTTAGCACTGTCGCCTCACAGCAAGAAGGTCGTTGCTTTGAGTCCCTGCTGGGTCAGTTAGCATTTCTGTGTGGAGTTTGCATGTTCTCCCTGTGTTGGTGTGGGTTTCCTCTGGGTCCTCCGGTTTCCCCCACAGTCCAAAAACATGCACTATAGGTGAATTGAATAAACTAAATTGGCCGTAGTGTATGTGTGAATGAGTGTGTATGGGTGTTTCCCAGTACTGGGTTGCAGCTGGAAAGGCATCCACTGTATAAAACATATGCTGAATAAGTTGGCGGTTCATTCCGCTGTGGTCACCGCTGATGAATAAAGGGACTAAGCTGAAGGAAAATTAATGAATAAATTAGAATGTGATTTCACAGAAATTGTTAACAGGCGCTATAAATTCTACCCAATAAATTCCAGTGAACCAATAGAATCTCTCAGGGTCCTATTGAAGAGCCGATTCCAAAAGGGGGCGTGATTTGTCATGACATTGATGGTATGTCAGGTAGAGAGTAATCTTGCACAACTGAGTGCAATCCTGCCATTCAAATTTCCTCCATTTTTTTAGCAACACCCAACAGAATCAACCCCCGCCTTCCTTATTTTTCCCAACCATTACAGAAGCTGTTTCACTTGGATATAAATCACAACAAGGAAAAAGGAACAATCTAAACTTTCGTTTCATGGCAACTTTAAATTTTTATAATAATAAAATGCATTTTTTATCATTATGGCAGTCCGTATTTTATGGTATAAAATAATACCATCTGCTCATTAAGTTGTGACAGTTGGAATAGTGCTTCCAGGTCCAAGCCTCTAATCATCTATATTACAAGAAATCTCAACAGTGGATTATGACCATTATAATCAAAATGTTTTTAACTTTCAGTCTCTGTATCCCAGACTCCAATATTTATTTTATATTTATTCAATATATATTTATAAAAAAGTGAGGTTATGCATGGATATAAATATTACTTTCTGAAAGAGCATTTGCCATTTGGACCCAGAAACTGTGGCACGTCACATCAAACTCAATGAGCGGATCGTGTTCACTCAGGTTGTATTTCATAATAACCTCATAATCATCTTTAAAAAAAAAATTCATAAGTATATATCATCTTTATCAGGTCATTTTTATGCTGTTATTCACATCTAAAGTGATCTGTATATTTATATATTTTGTATGCAGTACCTGCGGAAGTCCAGCAGAGGGCGCGTGGAAGTGGGTATTCCCTGTGCGGGCCAGCTTAAGAAGTGGAACTGAGTCAGGGTACGAGTTTCCTGTGTTTGGACGTTCTTCAGGTAGAAACTACGCACCAGGAAGTCATTACACCAGATATGCTCAGACACCAGGTTCACCTAAGTGAGACATTTTAAATAAAAATGTAATTTGCGTACAACAAAATGTTGTTTTAAAGGGATAGTTTACCCAAAACTGAAGATTCTGTCATGATTTACTCACCCTTCACTTGTTTCAAACCCATTTCGCATCCTTTCTTCAGTTGAACACAAAAGAAGATATTTTAAAGAAATCTGGAAACCTGTTACTGCTCACTTCCGTTTTTTCCCCTACAATGTAAGTCAATGGTTACAGGCTTCAGGTTTCTTCAAAATATCTTATTTAGTGTTCAATAGAAGAAAGAATCCAAACACGTAGGCTAGGAACTACTTGAGGGTTAGAAAATAGTGAGTCAATTTTCATTTTTGGGTGAACTAAGCAGTATAAACTATACAATATTTTTGACAATACAATATATTTTGGGCATTTTGAAGCAAACCTCGTAGATGTGGTATAGAGAAGAGCCTTCATCAGGCCAGTAGCGATCACACTGCTTTTCTCCATCCTCAACCAGAGCCGTCATCATCACTATGACTGTACACCCGCTTTCCCAAACCATCTGTGCAAACATGCACAACATACAAAATATGCATTTTAACCAGTATTTACATTTATGCACAGAACACAAGCAGCACTTTATACACAGAACTACTTAAATGAGCAGAGAATTCACAACCATTACAAATTATTACTTATATTTCAAGGTTTTATTTATACCTGTGATTGCAAAGCTGAAACTCGATTAGAGTAATATCATACAATCAGTATTATACAATCCTATACAATCATACAATCCAATCATACAATCACTTGATTATTATGATTTTGTTAACAACCACATTTTTGGTTACATTTATTGTTATCATCGTTGTGCTGCTTTTAATATTTTTATAAAAACTTTCACTTTCTTTAAGATTGGTTCATTTGAAATTCAACATTACATTTTTTAAAGCACAATATTTTAAGGCAGAAGATTTAATTGTGACTACTGATTAGTTTAACCCATCCTTTTATAATTATTGTTAAATAAGCATTAATATATATATGTAAAAAAACATACTGATCTCACACTTTTGGATTAAGTGTACATTTCAAGCATCTTACATTATATCTAGGGCCCTATGAATTTAATTATTTGAAATTTTATTTTTTACTTTTTCCCAAATTCCATTTTGTTTTTCACATTTAGTTTTTTTGTCCATTTTAAAGGGATACTTCACCCAAAAAATTCTCATTTTCTTATGCTCAAGTGGTTCTAAACTTCTTCTAGGGCCGGTTGCACCAGTAAGTTAAAGTTAAAACGTAGCCCAGTTGTGACTTAAACGGACACTAAGTTACAATTTACGCACTACAAAATATTTTTGTGTTGCACCACTTAGTTTAAACGTAACACTACGTTCAACTAAATGGTTACAGCAGCCTCTCCCCATGTATAACGGTAGAAAAGATACGACCACGAGATTAGTTTACATACAGGATAGTAGTTACTAAGCCCCCAGTGAGGACTTTACTTTCCAGTTTAAGAAAGAACTTACCAGCAGCTGGTGCAACCTTACCCTATTGAAAATATTAAGATATGATAATAAGATATTCTGAAGAATGCTGGAATAAAGCAGCCAGCTACGTTTCCACCCACCTATTTTATGCACATTTTGGATATGCGCATAAAAAAACAGTTGATGGAAACACCAAGATGCGTATAAATTTTGAAAATGCGCATAAAAAAACATATGCGCTTAACTGAGTAGGATAAACTTTTTATTCAATAAGAAAAGATACGATTAAACTACGATGAAAACACTTTTACCAAACAAATTCCAGTATGTGTATTAAAAAAGTCATGTGATTTTGTTTTAAGAGATCATGTGATGATAAAATTGTGTGGGAATGGACAAACCAGCAGGCTGACCACATTGTAAAACATCTGAAATGTTGTTTTGGTCATTCTAAAACGCCTTAACTCTCTAAGTATTAGTGTTATTATATTATTAATGACCTCTAGAATCTAGAGTGTCTGTGCTCCATGTCTGACACCTTCAAACGCCAAGGATTGTGTAAGGATTGCCTTCTGAGGTGCAAGTCATTTATTAAATGAAGAAAAGATTCACGCAGCTTCTCTTACCAGAGCAAATTCCTTTTTTTACTGTTGATATTTGGCACCAGTTTATCAGGAAGTGACAATTTCATTCTCTTTGACTCGTTGGAGGGAAACTCTGCTTTATTTGCACGTCTTTTATGCTATTATCCAGTTTTGAGCATAAAGTTAATTTGCATTTTTGGATGAAAACCTAGGTACTGACTTTATAGTAGGAACAAAAAATACTATGGAATTCAATGGCTGTTTCCAACATTCTTCAGTATATCTTCTCTTGTGTTCAACAAAAGAAAAACAAATGGATGATGAGTAAATGATGACAGAATTTTCATTTTTGGGTGAACTGTTTGTAAATTTTTACAATTTTGTGATGTTAAATGCATTTTTAGGAGCTCTGTATTATAAAATGCATTTATTTTATGTCTCAAATGTTGCTTTATTCCTTTTTAAAACTATAACAGAGAAGAAATGTTGTGATTACTCCTTAATTCAGTTAAACCTGTAGACTTTTAAATCACCTTTTTGCACTTTAATACTCACATAAAGTACTTCATATAGACCATTTCAGTGTGGTCATGTCATTGGCCCATGAACATTTCGTGCTTGTTATCAAACTATTTCATAACTGTAACAAGAGGCAATTCAATCATAACAATGTTGAAAGAGCTATCATAACATAATTTATCAATATGTGGCTCTTTTTGGATTCTCGGAAGTTATGGAAATTAAAAATTTGAAACAGGAAATACATTGATTTTGTTTACATCCCTCAAAATTGTCTATTGCAACCCTACATCCCTATCCTATCTACAACCCTGCTTTTCCAGATCTCTGCATTATACAGTATAGAACTCTGACTGGATTACATAATTTTGTCTGCATGAATTACGTAGTTCTCACATTCACACGCCTGACTGACCTGCCAGAAATCAGAGATGGTGTGTGAGAGAGGTCCTTGGGTGGCGATATACGCTGGCATCCGGGGGTCATGCTCGATCTAAAGGGTCAACAGGAGACAAAAGGTCAAGGGTCAGTGCTTTAGCCCTTCTTAACCCTGGATCTGCCCATCACCACGACAACAAGCCATTAATGTGATCCGAGGTGCATGAAGGCTTAATTGATGATCCCTCGCTCTCTACTACAACAGAACAGCGGGGGATTCCAGACCTACACGTCCTGAATGAGATCAATACAATGTAGCCATGGCAGCGCTGAGAGGGGGATTCCGAAAGCACCATGTCTATAAATGGATTATCACCTTGGTAACAGAAAGGGATGCAAAGAGAGCAGGGCTTTCTAGCTTTATCTATCAGAAAAAAAATTAAGCAGACTTCAATTTAGAGCTGCACAATATGTTGTTTCAGCATCAACTTTGTGATGTGCACATCTGCAAGTCGCATTGCAGAATGTGTAGTGTAGAGGCAGGATTATAGTTGACAAGACACGGCAGTCCAGAACACAGGTGATTTGTGGACTCATGAATAAATAGAGTGAAAGTTTATAATTTTCCAGTGTTAGAAAGAGTTCTGATAAATCACACTTAAGTTAAAGAACCATTACTTGCCTAAAAATGTAGTGCAAGTAGAGTAAAAGTATGTAAAAAGAGTAAAAAGTAGACCTTTCAAAAGTACTCAATAGTAGTGAGTATTACTCTGTAAAAAGTGTATTTATTTACATGTAATTTGTGGATGTGTGTAAATGTAACATTCTGTAGTGCATTTAGTTATTGCCCAGTAGGCACACAACATCATAAGACGTTAATATTAAGTTATATTTAGGTTGTGATGTCAGGTGACCAAATTTCAATGTCTAGCCAGCATCTAAGGACAACATTATTTTGATGTCCAATAATGACGTCAAATGACGTTGATAGTTGTTTGATTTTAGGGTATGTTGAAAAGTGACTAAAATCCAGCATCGAGCCAACATCTTAAACCAAGGTCATATTGACGTCAAATATTGACATTTATTCATCAGGTATGGCAACCAAAATGCAACATCTGATAGATTTCATAGTGGTAATGTCCACACAACGTCAAGATGTAACATCATTAGACGGTGATATTTGGTTGATTTCAGGTTATATGTTGGACATTTATGTCGGCCTGATGTTGAATTCTGACGTCAACCTGATTTTCATTTTCAAACAAAATGCAACATCCCACCGACATTGGGGTACAACGTGAACCTGACGTCATGTTGACGTCTTGTGCTTGCTGGATGTTTAAGGCCATTTCGGTCATCATACAGTAAACATCCGTCATCTTCTCATCAGTGATTTGCATCTAAACAGTCTCTGAGTCTGTGTGTAAAGATTTTGGACATCTTCTTGACACTTTTAATTCTTCTAAACAGTTTGCTGCAATTATAAATCACCCATGTCTTGAGGTAGTTCGTTATGATGCGGTTTACCTTCTATATGTGATTTGATTGGACAGAAATCACAGGACTGATTTTTCTAATCCCCATAGACAAGAGACAATAAAGTAGCGACTGCAATTTGAAGGAAAGTAGTGGAGTGAAAGTACCGATATAGCACTAAAAATATACTTAAGGCAAAGTAAAAGTACACATTTAAAAAAAATACTTAGTAAATTATATTTTCTGAGAAAAAACTACTCAATTACAGTAATTTGTGTAAATAATAACAACAACATTAAACAGAGAACAGAGTCAGTAAAGGCTGTGTTAACAACTAAAATGACCGTGTTTATTTACACCACTGTAATTTGCATGTATTTTAAGCATTTTAAGCAATAAATTATCATGTTTGTAGCTTTAATGAAGACTAATTAAAATTTTAATTTTAAGACTTTAATTAAAATTATATTATTTTACTAGATATTTTTCAAGACACCAGTATTCAGCTTAAAGTGACATTTAAATGTGTAACTAGGTTAATTAGACAAGTTAGGGTAATTGGACAAATCATTGTATAACAGTTTGTTATGTTTGTTTTGTTGACATTTGAAAATAATATTGCTTAAGGGGGCTAATAATATTCACCTAAAAAGGGTTTTAAAAAACTGCTTTTAATCTAGCCAAAATAAAACAAATAAGACTTTCTCCAGAAGAAAAAATATTATAGGAAATACTGTGAAAAATTCCTTGCTCTGTTAAACATAATTTGGGAAATATTTTTAAAAAGGAAATAAAATTCACAGGAGGGCTAATAATTTTGACTTCAATGGAATATGATGAACAACATTTGATTTTTCAAGATACAAACTCTTCCCCTCTCCATATGCACCAGACACTTACTTTCTCGAAAAATATTGTGCAGTACTGAGTGTGCTTCATGCAGGTGAATGGACTTGACAAACCATCTGTAAGAGATACACTCTCTCCTCTCTGTGTGCATATATATATATATATATATATATATATATATATATATATATATATATATATATATATATATATATATATATATATATATATATATATATACACACACATGTATGTTAATATGTGTTTATGGGTATGGGTGTGTATGTATGTATGTATGTGTATGTGTATGTTTATGTATCTATAAAACATAAAAAATAAACTGTTAAACTAACTTAGATGTCATGGTATCTATTTATTGCTGCTCTCCTGTGATTTGTGCTTCTCTTAGCATCATTTTTAAGTCGCTGTAAATAATAGCATCTGCGAAATGAATAAATATATACATTTATATTGCAGAATAACACAATTTTAAAGTGTCAGTTTTTCAAATATCATGCTTCAAAAGTCTATTTCTGATTCTAAAGAGTGATGAGGTCCACAGAAAAGAGGACCACCATACTTACAATGGTGCTGGCATTGATGTAATCTGTCCTGGAAGGGTTAATCTCAGCCTTCAGCTTCACTCTGGAATGGTCGTCTGCATAAAACATGTGACATTTACACATCTGATCCATTAAAAATATATGTGGTCGATCAGGGACTGTGATATGCATGATGCATTCCAATTTGTGCACTATTCTATGGTGTTTTTAAGTATAAATGGTGTGCTGATGCTGAAACTCAAGCTAGTGCGCACTAACTCTTCACTTACATAAAAAATGAAGGAGTTTTAAGAGAGACAGAGGGGTGAGGGAGTACTCACAGGGCACGGCATCCGAACAGCGGTTCTTCTTGATGTTATTTTCACTCTGGGCTGCTGAGATGGTGCTGGGTTCTGCCTGGTAGGAGCACAGAGCCTCCCACTCCTTGAGCAAACGGTCTTTATTCTTCAGATGATCTTCCATATATGCCTAGAATACATGAGAGAGAGAGATAGTGTACAGACTCCTGATTTCTCAGAAATGCTGCTCATTCATGTGATACTTATAAAAAAAAAAATGCTAAAGTACTAGCAATATGAAAACACTAACAACACATTCTTTGTATAAACATTGAGTAAATATGAATGTTTATAAATGCCTGGAGGGAAGTTCATATTTAAAGCGCTAGCTGGAGGGAAATAATTAAGTTCAGTTCACACCAAGGATGACACAGAGAAATGATATCTCTGAAATTATTTTCAGAATTATTTTATCACCAGCTCATGAAGAATAAAAACATTGAAAGGCAATAAAATTTTGAAACCTAATATGATTATCTAAATGTATATAATTTATGTATTAAATTGTATTAAAATAATAGTCAGAAAAAAACAAACTGCAATGCATACAACATCTTTATGAATGAGTTTATGAAGACAATAAATGTTTAAGAGTTTAAGACTTTTTTAAAGACCCTAAATTGAAGAAGGACAAATTGTGGCTGCATTCAAACCCGCATACTTCCAAACAATATAGTTTGCTAAAATAAGTATGCGAGCCGAGTAGTATGTGAAGTGAAGTTTTTTCCCTCTCTAGAGGCTGTCACCTCTAGCTTGCATGGTTGGGGATCTATAGAGCTACACATCGTTGGATTTGCTCTTCAGTGTTTGGACTCTCAGTAGTGATTTTTAAACCACACTGAACTGAGCTAAACTGAACTGAACTTAAACACTGCAAACTGAACTACACTGTTCCAATTTACTATGACCTTTTATGTGAAGCTGCTTTGACACAATCTACATTGTAAAAGCGCTATACAAATAAAGGTGAATTGAATTGAATTGAATAGTATGTCCGAATCCTTTCATAGAATTCGAAAATCAGTATGCGAGAAGTACCCGGATGACCTACTACTTCCGGCGAGATTCTGAAGTGTGCATCCCATGTACGCTGCGCTATCCCATGATGCCCCACAAGAGAATTCATGAATAGGAATGAAGCGATGCAACTCACAAGGGTAGGTCTCGTGATCATAACAAAATGGCACATGTAGAACGTCCGAACTCAATTCATACTGCTCATTCATACTGTATAGAACGTACTTTTTTAACGGCCGAGTAGTACGTTTAAATTCAAATGCAGTACCTACTGAGTAGTAGGCGGTTTCGGAGGCAGCCTAAGACTTTTCGAGGCTTTTCAAGACTGTACCTGTTAAAAGAACACTCCAATTCTTTGAAAATAGGCTCAAGTCCCCTACTTTTAGCTTAGCTTAGCATAAATCATTGAATCGGATTAGACCGTTAGCATATTGCTCAAAATTTTCAAAATAGTTTCAATAATTTTCTACGGAAAATGAAAAGTTCCTTGATTATTATGCCAGAATGAGAGTATAGAAACAGAAAGAGTATATAGAAAACAGCAACTTCTCTCCTTTCATCTCTCCTAGTACATGATGAGTGAAATGTCTAATCTAATTCAATGATTTATGCTAAGCTAAGCTAAAATGCTTCCACCAGACCCGGATATCAGCTGAATGAATTATTGAATGGTAAAACTCAACTGTTTGAGTAATAATGAAGAGTTGTAAAATGCCTATTTCCAAAAAAAAAAGTGGACTGTTCCTTTAAAACACTCAAGTCTAAAAGGCTCATAAAAGCCCCCATTTTCAGCACCAATTATTTCTCTCCACATTTTGGAAAAATGTTGCAAAAGTGGGCTGGGCAAGCTGAGCTAGAGAAGAGGAAAGACAATCAACACTGATTTCAGACAGTTTAATTTTGCTTTCATTGAGTTAAAAGCATTAAATCTTCAAACACACACACTGCAGTTCACTTTGCAGTAATCATTTTTAGTGTGAACTGGCATTTTTGGTTATAAAAAAAAAAATGTCTACCAGAATCATGTGCCCAGTAGAGATATCCATGTTAGACTGCGCTGGCTCCTCGCACCAGGAGGGGGTGCTGCTGTGTGAACTAGGACTTGGCTGAGGGGCGTCACTAAACTGTGACGACACACTGCTGACACGTGACGTATCTGTTCCTCCACCGCCACCTCCTCCCACAGCTCCCGGACCAGCACCACCTGCAGCTCCGACGCCACAGTCTTGCCTGCCCAAAGAGGACTTAGCAGCCATGTGCTGCCGACAAAGATCCTGAGACATAACGAAATCAGGGAAAAAATGCAAGAGAAAGAGCACTGAAAACACCCACAATTCATGGTAATTGATACTAAAGCTAATCAAATTGCTTTGGTTTTCATAAATTTAAATCATAAACCTGATCGCATTAGAGAGAATCATTTGGGAGGGGAAAAAAGCTGTAATATATTATGAATATGATGTTTTATGCACCACAAGCATTTACCCCTACCTGGTACTCATAATGTGTCACATTTCCTGCTTCAGGCCCCAGTCCCAGTTTCCCTGATGCCAAATGACGGCCATGAGTGCGCAGACAGGCGATGGTCAACGCCCCCACCAGGAGTCCACCCAAACAAGCCACACCCACAAACATGAGGAACACCCACTGGGTGTTGTCACGAACACGTGTTGCCACTGGCAACGCATGGCCTTCATTCTTCTGCAGAGCCGAAGTGAGGAGATAAGAACAAACATATGAATCACAAATCATTAGGCCTGTTGCTATAATTACTAATATGTAGACATATCTCAAGCATTTTTGGTGGCATGAAATATTTCCTTTTGTGTACATAAAAATAAACACTGTCATTTTAGTTGTTAACACAGCCTTTGCTGACTTCTCTGTTCTCTGTTTAATGTTGTTGTTATTATTATTACTTTATTATTACATTGTTGGCCTCACGGTGGCACAGTGCGTAGCATGATCGCCTCACAGCAGGAAGGTCACTGGTTTAAACCCCAGCTGGGTCAGTTGGCAGTTCTGTGTGGAGTTTGCATGTTCTCCTCGTGTTCGCGTTGGTTTACTCCTTGTGCTTCCACAGTACAAAGACATGCACTAAAGGTGAATAGGGTAAGTTAAATTGACCATAGTGTATGAGTGTATATGGGTGTTTCCCAGTGTTGGGTTGCGGCTGGAAGGGCATCCGCTGCGTAAAACATTCGGCTGGGTCAGTTGGCGTTTCTGTGTGGAGTTTGCATGCTCTCCCTGCGTTCGCGTGGGTAAAGACATGTGGTACAGGTGAATTGGGTAGGGTAAATTGTCCGTAGTGTGAATGAGTGTGTATGGATGTTTCCCAGAGATGGGTTGCAGCTGGAAGGGCATCCGCTGCGTAAAAACATATGCTGGATAAGTTGGCGGTTCATTCCGCTGTGGCGACCACGGATTAATAAAGGGACTAAGCCAAAAAGAAAACAAATGAATGACTGATCTCAGTATTAGAGAAATAACCCCCCTATACATCTTGTTTTGACCACCTTCAGGGTGGTCAATCCCCCTCAACACCCCCTGTAAGTCGCACTCTGATTATCAGGATAGATTTGATTACTGAATATTGGTATATGTCTAATTTGGAATATTGAGCTCATATCAACAAGTCATCCACACGTCAGTAATTCTAAATTAAAATGAGCATTGCATCATTATATCTGCCAGGCTGACACTTCAAAATTGTACTTGCGATAAATAATCGTAAAACAAAATGGCATACCATTTCATCATGATTATTTATGGAAAAATATATTGCACACCAAAAATTCTGTAGTTAGTGTAAAGCTTGCAAGTTATTAATGCATCTAATTGCCAAAATAAATGTTGTTCTACCGTGGTTTTCCTTGTACAAATCACTCTTAGAAACCCACAGCTTTTTATCCCCAAGAGGAACCATATTACCCTTTGAAATGGAATTAAAAGCTAGGGTAAGGAAAGTAAAGACGAGTATTAATAATGGCTATTTAAAACAGGACTGCCCATCCCACCCTGCTGTCTGGAGCTATGATCTCAGTGGGGTCACTGGTTGCTATGGCAACACCACATCATTTGATGTGAGAACCACGGTCATTAAAATGACTACAGACATCAAGGATCTGATTAGAGGAAACAGAGGGGGAAAGACTATCTTAATCCTTTATTACAGCTCGTTGCAACACACAAGAATCCCATCATATTCCCCAGCCTTATTTCTCTGCTGGAATGATGCAGACCACACAGGAGCCAGAGCATTACATCATCACTTCTGTGCACACCGCACTGACCTTGTCGCCACAGCAACCATCTTTACCTGACATCACTGTCTGTGCGGAGATTCTGAATGCAAATCATTCCGATTGGTCATTTTCTTATTGCGCGTTCTTTATTTCAGCAAATCACTGAGCAGTTCAAGGACAAGCGTTTAATGGCTAAGGCAGGTTCCTAGATTCAAATAACAACTGGCTGGCTGGACTTTAACGCAGCATGTAATTCATTTAGATGTTTACATTTGTTGTCAGGGGCTAAAACCACTGACTTCCCTCTACAATTATGTCTTTATATGATTAAAAAAAATAATAATAATAAAAAAAAAAAAAAAAAAAATATATATATATATATATATATATATATATATATATATATATATATATATATATATATATATATATATATATATATATATATTTATATACACATTAAATGTGTATATAATGAAATGAATTTGCTATGATCATACCTCCCCATTTGATGGATTACACTGAGAACTGCAAAAGAAATTGTATTCAAAGTTTCTAAAGGTTTAGTTTTCTACGTATAAATATGTAAATGATACATTATATACACACACACACACATACACATATATATACACACACACACACACACACACACACACACACACACACATACACATATATATATATATATATATATATATATATATATATATATATATATATATATATATATATATATGTGTGTGTGTGTGTGTGTGTGTGTGTGTGTGTGTGTATGTGCTAATTTGCATAAATGTATAGTACAAAAATCTAAACACTGGATCAATTCAGGCTCGAAATATGTTTCATTTTGTTGACATTTTCACCAAGGGAATTTTGGGAATGTCTTTTATTACTCCATACTGAAAAAAACGCATCTTTATAATTTGTTTGTAGAATAAAATGTAGCATATATTATCAGTCAAATTATGTATAACATAGCCCTCATAATATAGATATGAAAAAAACTTGATGTGAATAAAATTTGTGGTTTCTGGCTTAATACGGGGAAACAATGAGAAAATATTAATTGTAATTAAAATCTACAGACACAAATTGATAAATTGCAATTAAATAAATACATGAAGGTGTATTAGATGTTGCCTTTCCATTAAACTGAAAAAAAAACCCACTTCTTAAAAAGCCAAAAAGTCATAATAAATGTGTTTTTGCCTGCAGTGTCTCGCCTTGATATAACCAGTGAATTAATTTAGGTTTTTACAATTCTTATCATAAGCCTGAAACCACTGAATTCTGTTAAAACCCACAAATAAACATTTTAAATGTTTTTTTTTCTCCGTCACATGTTATCTGTTTGAGATTACCTTAATAATAAACTGTCTGAGTAATCAAGTAAACTAATATGACAGTAGCTGATTCATTTGCTGAATAAGAGCGGATGTATTGGCTTTTTTACTGACCAGCAGGTGCACCCGTTTAATTTACACGGTTGATAAACGAAAAAACAACATCAATACAACGTATAATTTGATTAAGTTCAAGGAAGAAGTTTAACTTACCAAAAAATCAATAAACTAATGGAGAATGGAAACCGGTCGCGCCCGGTGCTCCACCGAAGATGGGCAGAAATATACGTGTAATAACCGTACTGCTCTTCTCCGCCGGTTTAACATTAGGATTTCGGTCGTTTTTGTGAGGATCTGAAACGTTTGGTGGATTTTTAGTTCGCGAGAAACGAACAGCGGTTGCGGAGCTCAGCCCTGGAAAAGACATCGTGATGTTTTGCGGGAATGTTGCGTTTGAGAGGGGAGAAGCGTTTGGGATGCCAAACGGCCGCGCGCTTCGATTCGCGAACGCGCCTGACAGTTTGACACGTATGATGTCGTTGTCATGGCAACAAAGCAAATGAGACGGGGGTGGGTGTGTGTCAGGGGTCTTGTGAGATCTCCGCCGGTGACAGAAACAGAAAATCACGGAAAAGGGAAAAACAACGGGCACAAATGTCAAGGCATTGCGGTAATGTTTCTGCACACACTTACCTCCCCGACACCTGCCTGAAGCACCTTCAGACCAGTCTCTGTTTCTAGAAGGTTCTTTTGAGACACTGCATGTGAAGAAATAAACAGAGACAGCTTTTTAGATTTCTTTCATGATTCTTACAATTTATTTTCTTTAATGATTCAACAGTATGAGTTTACTAATGTTTTAAATTCATTTTAACATCCCCTCTGCCTACTCCACCCCAACAGTGTGTCAGGTAGCTATCATAAATCCAATCAAATCTACATTAGTATTCACAGCCTTTGCTGTGAAGCTCTAAATCGAGCTCAGGTACATTCTGTTTCCATTGATCATTCTTGAGATGTTTCAGCAGCTTAATTGGGGTTCACGTGGGGTAAATTCAGTTGATTGGACATGATTTGAAAAGGCATACACCTGTCTATATAAGGTCCCTGGGTTGATAGTGCATGTCAAAGCACAAATCAAGCACGAAGACAAAGGAATTGTCTGTAGACCTCAGAGACAGGATTGTCTTGAAGCACAAGGCTGGGGAAGGTTAAAGAAAAATTTCTGCTGCTCTGAAATTTCCAATAAGCATAGTGGCCTGCATTATCCATAAGTGGAAGATGTTTGGAACCCCCAGGACTCTTCCTAGAGCTGGTCAGCCATCTAGCATTCTTCTGTGGAGAGAGGAGAACTTTACAGAAGGACAACCATCTGCAGTAATCCACCAATCTGGCCTGTATGGTAGAGTGGTCAGACGGAAGCCACTCCCCACCTGGAATTTGCCAAAAGGCATCTGAAGGACTCTCAGACCATAAGAACCAAAATCAGGAAGATCAAAAAAAAAAAGAAGAAAACCAGACACCGCTCATCACCAGGCTAATACCATCCCTACAGTGAAGCATGGTGGTGGCAGCATCATGCTGTGGGGATGTTTTTCAGCAGCAGGAACTGGAAGACTAGTTAGGATAGAGGGAAAGAAGAATGCAGCAATGTACAGAGACATCCTGAATGAAAACCTGCTTCAGAATGCTCTTCACCTCAGGCTGGGGTGACGGTTCATCTTCCAGCAGAACAATGACCTAAAGCACACCGCCAAAATATCAATGGAGTGACTTCACAACAACTCTGTGAATGTCCTTGAGTGGCCCAGCCAGAGCCCAGATCTAAATCCTATTGAACATCTCTGGAGAGATTTGAAAATGGCTGTACACCGTCGCTTCCCATCCAACCTGATAGAGCTTGAGAGGTACTGCAAAGAGGAATGGGCAAAAATTCCCAAAGACAGGTGTGCCAAGCTTGTGGCATCATATTCAAAAAGACTTAAGGCTGTAATTGCTGCCAATGGTGCATCGACAAAGTATTGAGCAAAGGCTGTGAATACTTATGTACATGTGATTTTTCAGGTTTTTAATTTTTAATAAATTTGCAACAATTTCAAAAAATCTTTTTTCACATTGTCATTATGGGGTATTGTGTGTAGAATTTTGAGGAAAAAAAATATTTTAATCCATTTTGGAATAAGGCTGTAACATAAAAAATTTGGAAAAAGTGAAGCGCTATGAATACTTTCCGGATGCACTGTACTTTTTGAATGAGAGGGACAATATGACAAGGTAGGACAAATCAACAGAACACCGGTCCTTAATTCTGATTGGTTGAGCCATGTTCAAAGCTGTTGTAAAAAACTCCGCAAATATACACCAGTGACTGCTGCTTGGCTACAAACGGTTTTATTTGCATCGTTTTATTTAGTGAAACCCTGCTATGCAAATGGAACAACCTTTTATAAAAGCAATAAACTCCATGAAGCCATGGATTACTGTATATTTATAAAAGCACTTCTTAGCCATTATAAATTCACAAACTACAGCTGCTTGGGGTTATTGCTTTAAATGGAGTGATTTAATATTTGCATAAATTAATTTAAATAGTCCAATATGGAATATACAATTCAACACTTGTGTTTCACAAATGTTTATCTTCAAGTGTTTTACTGTTAGCTTTGAGGACATTTACACTCCTAAACATTGTAAAATTGCAGTCTTCTTCCAGAAATATAAACAAGCACTCACATTTTGTCAAATCAAATGATCTATAAATGACAATCTCCCTCCTTCTAGTACATAGGTCTCAAACTCGATTCCTGGAGGGTAGCAGCTCTGAACAGTTTTGCTTCAACCCTGATTAAACACAGCTGATCCAACTAATGAAGGTGTTCTTGACTCTTGGGTCAGCTGTATTTAATCAGGGTTGGAGCAAAACTGCAGAGCTGCGGTCCTACAGGAATTGAGTTTGAGACCTATGCTCTAGTAAAACTAACACAATCTCACGGCAATTTGTAACTTTTTGATTTAGTGGCTAATTCGTTTTCATTTGTACATCATCATTTATACAGTACATTTTAGTACGTGTAGTGGTACGTGTAGTGGGATTTATGCTCCCACCTCCATTTAAAACCCATACATTTCCATACAAAACAAATTATGAATTCGTTCAAATTAGCCACTTTTCTGACAATACATAAAATTGTTACGTTTTCCTCGTGAGATCGTGCTGAGTAAAAACAATTTTATTTCATTTTAAAACAAACACAAGCCCTTGGTCATAAACAAGAGTTAAAACTTTCATTTTTACATTGTTCATATGTTGTATGACTTATAATACGCTATTTTGTTTGTCTGGAGGCTTGTGCTCATTAGCCATCAAACATACTCTTTATTACTCACCAGTCTTTTCGGAAATCTCACTTGCTGTTAAATTCTGGCTGTTCGGGAGCACCCGGAAAGTGACAGCTGGACCAACCACACTGTGTAAAGCAGAACTTTTAATGACATTCAAGTTTGCCACATGATTGTGTGCAGGGTTTAAAATTAACTTTTCACTCACCAGACATTTTTGCTTACACATTTGTAAGTTACAGGCTATTCAGACCCTCTAGCTAAAGTTCATTCATTCATTTTCTTTTCGGTTTAGTCCCTTTATTAATCTGGGGTCGCCACAGCGGAATGAACTGCCAACTTATCCAGCATATGTTTTTACGCAGCGGATGCTCTTCCAGCTGAAACCCATCACTGGGAAACACACATACACTCCTATTTACACACATATACACTACGGACAATTTAGCTTACCCAATTCACCTAAAGCGCATGTCTTTGGACTGTGGGGAAAACCAGAGCCCAGAGGAATCCTACGCGAACATGGGGAGAACATGCTATCTCCACACAGAAATGCCAACTGACCCAGCTAGCGCTCGAACCAGGCAATCATGCTACCCACTGTGCCACTGTGACTCCCCTCTAGCTAAAGTTAAATTATCATAAATAAATTGGTTATCAAAATTAAGGCTTATATTTTAAATACATTCCTTATTGTAAGACCCTGGACCAAAAATAAGTTAGGTACATTAGCAATACATTAGCAAGTAGTAATAGAAAAATATGCACTGTATGGATCAAAAAAATTTGTTATGCCAAAAATCATTGGAGTATTAAGTAAGAAGAATATATGCTCAAGAAGATGTTTAGCAAATTTTTGTAATATGCATTGCTAAGAGTGGAATTTGGACAACTTTAATGTGGCAGTATGTAAGTTTGACACCCAGTAGTTGAACTAGGTATTGCACGCCTGGTTCAAAACACATGCAAGAGCAAGTTGCCAGATTGATGACACCAACAGGAGCATGCCTGACTATCCAGCCTAAAGGCTGATTTAAATTGTGTTCTAAATAAAAGCAACGGCACGCAATAGAAGGAATATTTTCCATATTAAAAGGAATTTTTGTTCTAACCAACAGCTGAAATTTATATTTTACAAACGGCTTCAATTTCTTGCACCTGAACAGCAGAAAACTGACAATGATCACCTCAGGTACATCTCATGTGCTTTATTCAGTGTTAAATGCTAATAATGTGAGTTAGATTGTCCTTTTACATGACATGTATTGCCAAATTGAAAGATTGAAAATAAAATACAGTTTGAAATTAAACTTTAGAACTGTGACTCAGTGCAAGCCAACAAATATCAGTGAGGCAGCATGTACATTTAATAATGTAAGAGGTTTAATATGTATTAATTAGATTATAAACCTTACTATTTTGTTGGAGTGCAGTGAGTGCACTATTCTGTGCTTCTGAATGGCTGTATTTAAATTTCTGTCGTGCTGCAAAATCTAGTCACTGCAAATCTAGTCACGTAGCGTGTTGTTAGGACACATGGTTACAATGTAACCTGCTCACCAAATGATTACATTTTTAATATTTATGTTATTTGCTAATTAATCAGACCCTCTTGTTTTTCACAATTTTTGGTGATTCTTTGTGATAAAATGTGGCAGTAATTCCCTGAAATAAGCAGACAATTTTGAGATTTTTTTTTTTAATTAATAATCTTATTTACTTTACTATGTAGCCTACTATGTTAGGTGTGCATTCTGAAACTATGATAATGACACAAATCATAAAACTAAAGCTTCTTTATTTTGGTCTCTTGTCAAGACTTGATTTAAAACAGATCTAAAACAGTAGGGATTAAACTAAAGGAAGTTTGTATAGCTCTTACTTTTATCCACGATCTTACTTTCTTTCAGATTTCACTCCCCGGAGCATCTGACATCATGTCACACATAGGACATGGGGTAGGGCTTCCCCTGCCGTAATACACATAAAAACATGGATTGCCGTAAAACTCATCAACGGCAGGAAAGCGTTTTCTCTTGTTAACTGCAGGAAAAGAGGTTCCGCGGTCATCATCCTTAAACCAACCTCATCTCCACCTGTCTGTTCCATTGCCCTGTTTGCTCCAACTTTCTTTTGCAAACGCTCCATTCGCACCACAGGATGTCTATATCCCTTTGCTATGACTTCACATGTAAATCTCTCGCGCTTTATCTGCATCTGCTTACTGCACAGGCTGAAAACATCCATCCATTTCAAACTGAAATAAATATCATTTGATCATATGGTTTGGAATTTGATGTTTTATGACATTATTTAAATTTTTTGCAGGGTCGCAAAAATTTGTGACTTTTTATTGATTTTGTGTTAGATTCAGCGATCACGGAATCGCGGAAAACTAGGGGGTCTGATAAATAACCACCACATGTGGAACTCTAAATCTGCGTCTCATTTCGAAGGACATTAATGTCCACCAGAGGTCGCATTTTTGGTCGCGGACGAATACTTTGAGAGCCTTCATGACTGAATGAATCAAATACACGGTTTTCCACCAAGGAATGGAAAACTCTGAAATGTAATTCGCTAAAATAGGCTTATTAAAGGGACCAAAACAAAGACGTTCCAACACATAACGCACATTTTCAAAGCAGAATATCTGACTTTAGCATTGTTTTTCTGATCAACAAGAATGTTCACTTATCATGTTTCTTAATATCTGCAAACACATTATGGTATTTCAGCCTGATCTCACGAGAAAACGTAAGTATTTTACATTTTGTCAGTTTGGTGGTTAATTCGTACGAATTCGTACAGGTTCACTCATACAAATATGTGCGATATTAAAAAGGAGGCGTGGCACCCAACCCCGCACCTAAACCCAAATGTCACTGGGTGATGAGCAAATCGTACTAAATTATATGAGTTAGATCATACAAATTCATACAAATTAGCCACTAAATCAAAAAGTTACGAATTGCCGTGAGATTGCGTTGGGTATTTTTATGCTTTAGAAGAGTCAAAACTTACATACAGCACCTTTAAAGAGGATTTTTTCAGTATTTAGATTTTTTGAACCCTCAAATTACACATTCAATTAGTTACTTCTCTGTGATAAAAAATAATAATATAAAAAAACATAATTTTCTTTGGTTTTGTTTGCTTATTTATTCAGCTTACAGATGATGTAAAAATCTCTGATGACTGGCTTCATAATTCAGAGTCACAAATAGAACAAAAAGATTCTCTGGGACTACATTTTAAGTGCTCTTTACACTCTTTTGCTGATGTTGATTGAATGATATGAATGTTGGAGGCTCCTCTTATCTGAAGGGCTCTGACAGTGATGGCATTAAAAAGGGAGGTAGGACATAATTTACGAGTCATAACCTGCCAAATTGGCTAGTGAGTTTAAGGGTTACCCGCCATGGTTGATTTTCGCCCACATTTGGCAGTTTTGGCAGGTGTTAATTTCAAACCCTGATTATATGTTCGGAAACTGGGATTCAAGAAGTAAGAGCAGGACAAGTAGTGGAGAAAATCCACTTTTGAGGTCAGTTCATTCCATTCACTTTTCTCTCTCTCATTCTTTCCCTCTTAGCCATCCCCCTCTGTCCTCCAAGGACAATGGATCAAGGTTCCAGCTCACCACAGTTTGATTTACCAAAAGGAGTTAGTGGGATTAGGATTTGCTTCCTAACCACAGCAACAAACACCAATCAAGACTGTTTGGACTGATTAAACACAATTGTTTACAGCTAAATTTGTATTTTTAGTCCAGTATCTTCACATGCTGGGTTACTAAATCCCCTCGCAAGATTTGTTAGTTAACCCTTTAACACATCAGTTTATCATGAAGCACTTCAGCCCTGATGATTTATGGATATATCGTCTTTTGTTTCTTTTTTCCATTTTCTACAAATATTGACAAATTTCCTAATTATATTGTACATTATCTGATATTTAAATTCTCAAATATGCGTGAGCACATGTACTTCGTCATTTAAACAGCTTAATAATGATCATATTATTTGATCTATGATGGGTGTTGCCATGTTAGTGGAGGAATCAGAGCTGCTGGATTTACAACATGTTAATTCATCAACTTCTCCTTAACAACATGAAGGTAAGTGGCTTGTTAACTTGGAGAAGAATAGAGTAAATATTCTAATTACCTAAACAGTGTTTATCTGATGCGAATAAAGCAAATCATAAGACTAGAAAAGTAAAGTTCTTAGACAAACTCTATGTTGAATTGAGACAGCCTCGTCTGAAAGTTTGAAGTAGTTTAAAAGTTAAATAATTGAATTAGTTTTTAAGATGTTTGAAAGAGTTATAACTATATATGTTAGCATGTTTCTAGTATGGATTGGCTTGTTTCTTGCTAGGCTGTTGATAGGGGGTTGTGAGTGGTTGCCAAGGTGTTGCAAAGTGGTTGCTAGAGTGTTCTAAGTGGTTGCTTAGGTGTTGCTAGGCAGTTGTTAGGGTGTTCTGAGTGGTTGCTAAGGCGTTGCTAGGGTGTTCTGACTGGTTGTTAAGGCATTGCTAGGCGGTTGCTAAGGTGTTCTGAGTGGTTGCCAGGCAATTACTAAGGTGTTGCTAGGCGGTTGCAAGTTGTTGCTATGCGGTTGCTAGGGTGTTCTGAGTAGTTGCTAGGGTGTTGCTATGGTGTTTTATGAGGTTGCTAAGATGTTGCTAGGTGGTTGCTAGGGTGTTCTGAGTGGTTGCTAAGACCTTGCTAGGTGGTTGCTAGGCAGTTGCTAAGGTGTTGCAAGGTAGTTGCTAGGGTGTTCTGAGAGGTTGTTAGGCAGTTTCCAAGGCATTGCTAGGTGGTTGCTAGGTCATTGCTAAGATGTTACAATATGGTTGCTAATGTGTTACTAGGTGGTTGCTAAGGCATTGCTTGGTGGTTACTAAGGCGTTGCCAGGCAGTTGCTAAGGTGTTCTAGGTCATTGCTAAGATGTTGCTAGGGTGTTCTGTGTGGTTGCTAAGCTGTAGCTAACGTATTGCTTGGTGGTTACTAAGCTGTTACTAGGTCGTTGCTAAGGTGTTGCTAGGCAGTGCCAAGGCGTTGCTTGGTGGTTGCTAAGATGTTGCTAGATGGCTGCCAAGGCGTTGCTAGGGTGTTGCTGGGCAGTTGCTAGGGTGTTCTGATTGGTTGCTAGATGATAGCTAAGGCATTGCTAGGTGGTTGCTAAGGTGTTGCTAGGTGGTTGCTAGGATGTTCTGAGTTGCTGCTAGGGAGTTGCAAATGTGTTGCTAGGTGGTTGCTGAGGTGTTGCTAGATGGTTGCTAAGTTGCTGCTAGGGTGTTCTGAGTGGTTGCTAGGTGGTTGCTAGGGCATTGCTAGGTGGTTGCTAGGCGATTGCTATGGTGTTGCTGGGTGGGGAGTTGCTAACATAAATTAGCATGGTTCTAGTATGAATTAGCATGTTGCTAGCATATTTCTAAGATAACCTAACATGTTGTTATCATAAATTTAGTATGAATTTATATTTATATTTGTTTATAGTATAAATTAGCATTTTTCTAGTATGGATTAGTAGGGACAGTTGCTAGGTTGCAAGGGGGTGACTAGTAAGTTGAAATGTTATCAGTGGTTGGCAGATTGGTAGTCTGAGTTAAATGAGTCCAATCTTAAGTCTGTATGACATTCTGGCGCAAAGTTGGGAGGTCATGAAGTTTGACCCAATGTTAGATCAATGGGAATTTTCCAAATTTTCCAGGTAATTTTTTTGAAAGCCGTAAGTCAGATCCGTTGGAAAAGATAAAGCAACTTAATTCAGTACAGTTTGGAGGTTTGGAGTTGGTTTGGTGGTTGTAGTATGAATGGTCTAGTAGGAGATGCATTTCGAAAATTAATCGTTATTAAAGTTACAAACGGTACAATTGCTTATGCCTGAATGCTTTAAAAATTATTATACAGTCACAGGCCTCAAAAACAAGAAAAAAGAAAACACACTGAAAAATTGAATACAGACTCAATATTTCATATCCTGCGACGTGACTATTGCGAACGATCACATTGCGATATTGATGATGTAACTTTATATTGTGCAGCCCTACTAATATGTATGTGTATTTAAATATCTGAAACCTAAATGAATTCTGTAACCCTCACTAGCTATTGCCACCTCTCTGCGCTAAACCTAAGCCTACCTGATATTGATGAAAGAGTCAGTGGTGAGATGGATCGTCTCAGCAAGGGTCTTGAGGAGACGAACCCCATCGGACAGATTGAGAGGGCTGTAGAGAGACATACACATTCATACGCCTACATACACAACTTTACAAGCACAAACTAACACAGACAGCACAGAAACAACACACAAACAGACTCTCCGCTGAATAGCCAGTGTGATGTGTACCCCCAGGTCCTTCGTTAGTGTAGTGTTTTGAAAACAAGTACCACAGGACTACCATACTTTCAGACAAAAGGAACACCCGAGTAGACTTAAGGCCTGTTCACACCAAGAACAATAACTATAAACATTTTGACCACAGCAGAGTTCTGACCACAGCAATCATTTTAAATATGTAGAGAAACTATATTGTTGGGATCACTTCCAGAATTAATTTTTAAAGCTAATAAATTATAAAACGCAGATAGCAAAACCTAATCAATTTTAATAAATAGAATTTTAGTGTAATTTAAAGTTACAGGTGAAATTGTGGAGAAGCTCACTGCTTGATGTTTAACTTTTTTTCAAAGATTATTTAAAGAGAATGACTATATTGAAACAATTGGTTATACCATGGAAATGACTGATAAAATTGACAAGAAAACTATGTTTTTATATATACACTGGCTGTGATTGCTAAATTCCTTGTTTTATTAGATTGGTTAGACGAGCTGGATTCACTGGTCAAATAGAAACATTACACCATATCTGCTGGTTCCAAAGGGGTAACGCAAAAAGAAATGCACAAACTCAAAATAAACAGATCACCATCGCTATCGTGTGGACACAAATACAGTTATTGTTATGTTCATAGTTATCATGCTTGGCGTGAATGGCCCTTTACACTCGGTTCAACAGACAAAACTGTTAGTTGTACCTCTGATTGGTGACAATGTATCCAAACTCCTCCTTTATCTTAGTTTTATTCTTTCCTGGTTGTACACTCAGGGCTCCCTTTCCAAGCGGTCCTTCCTCTTGTTTGAAAGTTAAAGGCCCTAGTACACTGGCACCCATTGGGATGGAGTTATCTTTGGAGGCCCCTGGGGAGCTGGGGCTCTTGGGGGAGGTTTGAGATCCAGGGTTGAGCGGAGAAGAAGAGGAGGAATTTGAAGCGGGTGAAGAAGCCTTCTCCACCACATGGGTCATCTCTCCCTCGGTAATCTTCATCTGATTATGGCACACAAGACATACTATCTCTGCTATTTCTGGTATGTGTGTGTGAACAAAAATGCTTTATAACATGTCTCAATGTGATTTAATATAAATATGATGCATAATAACTTGACACCAGAGCTGTATATGCAGTGCTAACTTTATATTCAGGAGTTGTTGGCAGTAATACTGCATGTCGCAGTACTGAACTATCCAGATTTACCGGAGGAGAAATTTCCTCACCATGCCAGCCCTACCAATTCATCAATCTGACATCATCAGAGCAGAAGCAGATGGTTAGATTTTAATTAAAGATTACTAAAACAAACTAATTAATTGTTCACTTTCAGACTGACAAGGTGCGCTACCAAAAGTAACAATGTAAATTTGGATTTCATGCAGTATTAAGGTTTTTTCAAGCACAATACATGCAGACACACATGTATCATTGCTAGGAAACAATTGAAAGGACTACAACTGAAACTCTTAAAACTGGCCCATAATATCAAATCTTGAATCTGAATCAAAATACAAAGAATCTGGGTGTGTGTCCATAGTACTCCTAACGTAAAAAAAACCACGGGAAAAAAATGATTCATTAGATTTACTAAACTTTCTAAGGTAAGTGGTTGCAAACAATTTATTTGGGCTGAATTTAAATTAAATATCAGATATCAAAGTATCATAGCAAAAAAGTATCATTCCGGTATCTGTAAGTATCGTTTGCTACCGATATCAAAGTATCAGTATCATAGCAAAAAAGTATCATTCCGGAATCGGTAAGCATTGTTTGCTACTGATATCAAAGTATCTGCAGCAAAAAGTATCGTTCCAGTATCGGTAAGTATGGTTTGCTACTGATATCAAAGTATCTGTATCATAGCAAAAAAGTATCGTTCGGGTATTGGTAAGTATCGTTTGCTACCAATATCAAAGTATCTGTATCATAGCATAAAAGTATAGTTTCAGAATCTGTAAGTATTGTTTGCTACCAATATCAAAATATCTGTATCATAGCAAAAAAGTATCGTTCCGATATCGATAAGTATTGTTTGCTACCGATATCAAAGTATCAGTATCATAGCAAAAAAGTATTGTTCCAGTATAGGTAAGTATTGTTTGCTACCGATATCAAAGTATCAGTATCATAGCAAAAAAGTATTGTTCCGGTATAGGTAAGTATTGTTTGCTACCGATATCAAAGTATCTGTATCATAGCAAAAAAGTATCGTTCTGGTATCGATAAGTATCGATTGCTACTGATATCAAAGTATCTGTATCATAGCAAAAAAGTATCATTCAGGTATTGGTATAAAATATTAATGAGAGTTTGACTGTTTCAAAAAACCTCACATTGAAAAAAATATGCCTATAACATAATTTTGTTAACTTATTTTCTAAAGTTTCTATGAAAAGTATCATTCTGGTATCACTATTGTATAAGTTAAAGTATCAGTATCGAAAATTGATAAAAGTTTGACTTTTAAAAAACAACTCGCAATGAAAAAGAGATGTACATTATAAAATTGTTAACGTTATTGTATAAAAAAATTTGTTTAGCTA
This sequence comes from Danio aesculapii, assembly GCF_903798145.1. Taxonomy (NCBI): domain Eukaryota; kingdom Metazoa; phylum Chordata; class Actinopteri; order Cypriniformes; family Danionidae; genus Danio; species Danio aesculapii. Next base: position 16,779,298 of record NC_079440.1, on the reverse strand, counting down.
CTAATATCAAAGTATCATATAATCTCACACACACAAAAAATAAATGTGTGATGTAGGTTTCTTAACTTATTTATAAAGTTGGTATCAAAAAAGTCACACCCATCGGGAATTTGAAGTCAGCGTATTGCTATTCAATTCAATTAATTTTTATTTCTTTGGCGCTTTTACAATGTAGATTTTGTCAAAGCAGTTTAACATAGAAGTTCGGTCACACTTTATTTTGATGGTTCGTTTGTTGAGTTTAAGTCACATTCCATCTATATGCTAACTAATTCTCATTAGATTATAAGTAGACTGTTAGGTTGGGGTTAGGTTTGGGGTTAGGGTTAGGGCTAGTGTAAGTTGACATGTACTTGCAAAGTTTCTTGTAGTCAGTTAAATGTCTGTTAAAGGAGCATATCAACAGATATTAAGCAGACAGTCTACTAATACTCAAATGGACCATCAAAATAAAGTGGTACCAGAAGTTCTAGTAAAATGAAACTGGGTCAGTCCAGTTTTCAGAAGTTCAGTTTAGTTCATTGTGGTTTAAATTTCACTGCTGGAGGTACACACACTAAAGAGCAAATCCATCGATGCGTAGCTCCACAAGTCCCAAACCAGGGAACTTTAAATTAAGTTGAACATTGCTAAATTTAACTAGTTTGATTAAATTAAGCCCATATCAATTGTTTGCAACAGTGTAGTACATTAAAGTACGTGACTCAAGTCTGCAGACTATCTCTGACGTTTGGCAATAGTGTTGACTCTCCTAGAATGTTTATCCCACTTTTTTTCTTCTTCTTTCGTATTCTTTTTAAAATGCTTTCGAATGGGCCATCAAGCAATGTCTGTTTATTTTCTAACCAGCCGTGATTATCATAAAGAGACTAAAGAAGGAGGAAAGTATCATGTTACAGAAGTGCTAAAGAACTTTTAAATATTGTGCACAGACAAACATTAATATTGGATAAATAACAAGACAAATCACACATAGTCATGGCTCACAGTTCCCTCTTATTTTCATAGAATTATAGGTTAAAGAGACAGTTCACTCAAAAATTAAATCTACTCACTATATATTTGCTTACTGTGAGTTTCTGATGTTGAACAAAAAAGAAGATATTTTGAATAATGTTACAAAACGGTTTCAAATGACACCCATAGCAGAAAAAAAAACTACTATGGAAGTCAATGGTTACAAGATTTGTCAACGTAACTCTTTTGTGCTCAACAGAAGAAAGAAACTCAAGTTTGAATTTCAAGTGAAGGTTGTGTCAAAGACAGAGCTTTCCGTTTTGAACAATCTCTTTAACACTTGCTGCCCCCCGCTGTTAATGAAAAGTACTACTACTGGGCTCAACCCAACCTTGAAACATTACTGAAATACTAAACGATTGGAGTTCTATATTTTTTTCTGCTTACCACTTTTGGAGGCGCAGAGGAATCCTTTGCTTCAGCTGAATGAAGAAAAACAAGCAATTCAGAATTGACATATTTTCAGAGCACCAGCAGTAATAATTTAAAATGAATAGTCGTATTCCATAAATATTATTAAAATGCCAAAGTGCTCACATTTTCTCTGATTATTTGGTGGTTCGTTTTGAAGGAACTGAAGGACAGTGAAGAGACGCTCCATCTCCTCAGGGTTGAGGTGATTTAGATCAAACCCATGTTGCAGGAGCAGCTCATTTAGGCCTTGTTGAGATATTCCTGCGGTTAGTTAGAGTTCAAAGGTCATTTATTTTATTTAGTTAACAGGGACAGTGCTTATTATTCAACAGTAAAAACTGTAAATAAGCCCCAAGTCTAAGTTAGCACCAAGCACTAATTTTAAAATAATAATAAAAAGATCATAAAAAAACAAAAAATAAAGAAAAATGAATTAAATACGACTGCAAATTTGATTCACTTTTAGCTATTTCTTTAGCTTATATTTAAATGTTGAACTTGGAATATCTCTTAATTCAATTGAGTATTCCAGAAATGAACGGCTCTAACTGAAAATACTGACTGTCTCTGTAGGTCAAAAAAGTAATGAATTACATAATTATAATTGTATTTAAATTACTTTTCTAATGAATTTGCCTGGAAAGTAGATTGGCTATTTAATGACTAATTTAATTAGTTCACTCATTACTAAAAATCCACATAAACCCCAATGCATACACTGTAAAGAAAATGCAGGGTTGCACAAAAGTCATTCATGTTGTCACATCACAAATACATTAAGTTAACAAAACTAATTTTGATAATAACACATTTTAAGTTTTAAAGTTTAATTTTACTTGATAAAACAACAAAAAAATCTCCAGAATTGTTTTGTTTCAGCTCATTTTAAAAAAGAAGTAATTTTAAAAAAATTACATTTTAAGCAATATATGTATCAAAGCACAACATGTATCAAATTAATGACACCATATTTAACACTATAAAGATACACATTTCTAAAACAAAACTTCTAGAAATGTGCACTAGTCAGACAACACTGTAATAAATGCTGGGTTCCGCACTATTCCTTCTTGTTGTTCCAACACAAATCAATTAAGTTAAGTTAACTTTTTTCTTTTTACAAATATAAGTGAATTAAACATAAAACAATGAAATTGCCCTTAAAAAACTCAAGAATTGTGCTGATTCAGCTTATTTTAAATAATAAGTTTGAACAAGCAGCAAAAAAAAAAAAAAAACCTGTTTAAAATGAGCTTAAGCAAAACAATTCTTGTCATTTCTTTGGCCAACTTATTTGTTTTATGTTCAGTCCATTTAAATTTGTAAACAATTAAGTTAGCTTAAGCATTTTGTGTTGGGACAACATGAAGGAATTGTGCTGATCCAACAGGTTAGGGGATTTGCAGTTCCCAACATGCTTTGCGTGGGATTGAATTAAGAGAGGGAAATGTTGACAGTAAAAGTAATCTTAGAAGTTTAAAGTTAATAGAAAGTCTTGTTAGAGTTTAATCTTCACTTTAGTTTGAAGATTTAGAAGATTTCCATGAGTTTTGAGATTACCATCTTGCAGAAGCACTTTAGGAACAGACAGTAAATAAATATCCTGTGACCGAAGTGTAATTAAGGAGATGATGGGAGGAAACCCAATATAGATTTGAAAACAAAGATATGTCAATGCTTGAGCCTACGAATGGACAAAACAGACCAACCTACCCTAGTATACAACAAACAATGATAGGTAAGGGATTTAAAATGAGTTATAAATCTTAGTGCACCATGGTAAACAGTCTCCAATGCATGCAGACTTTGAGACGAAGCATGCATATACGTAAATATCACCACCATAATCCAATATCGACATAAATGTTGCATCAACCAGCTTCTTTTTAGCATCAAATGAAAGGCAGTTTTTAATTCTAAAATAGAAGCCTAAAATCACTTTGAATTTTTTCACCAATTGCTGAACGTGAGAACTAAAAGTAAGTGTATCATCGATTAAAATTCCAAGATATTTGTACTGGGACACCAATTCAATTTCTGCACCATGTGTAGTAGTAATAGAACCTAGCTTTTGCTTAGTTTGTTTTGGATTTGAAAATAACATATAAGTTATGATATTATCAGACCTTTGAGTTTAAGTTAAATAAAAATACAAATGCATTTAAATTTTTATTTGATAAAATCATGTTGGACCAACTCAATTGCATTTAATTGTGTAAATAGTTTTCTTTTTTTTTGGTGCTAAACAAATGTATTGGATGGAAATCCTGCCCTCAATTAAATTGAGTTCATCCAATGAGTTATTTTTTGAGTCTACATTATGCAGTTGTCTTGATAAATATTCTTCTTTATGCATAATGCAGTATTTAAGGCAAGTACAAACACTCAAAAATTTTTGCTGCTTGTTCAAACTACTTATTTAAAATGAGTTGAAACAACACAATTTGTAAGGTTTTTTTGGTATAATTTATTTGTTTTATGCTTAATCCATTTAAATTTTTAAAAACAATTACTGTAAGTTAATTTAATAAATTTGTGTTGGGACGACATGAAGGTATTGTGTGGAACCCTGCATTTTTACAGTGAATAACTGCAACTAAAATAACAAAAAACTAATTAAAGGCAATCACTTACTTGACTTTTTTTAGTTGAAAAGTAATATATTTATAGTAACTAGTTATTTGCCAATCATTGCCAATGTATTTTTATGCTGTGCAAATACTGTACATTTAAGCTATAATAAACATGAACAAACTATCTCACCGCTGTGCGCAGAAAAGCCTCCATACTTCTGGGGACCTTTCTTTGGCTCTCTTTGGCTGCTGATCCTTTCATCTTGGGAAAAGGTGTCCTTGTTATAATCCTTGTATTCAAGCGGGAAGTCCAGATCCTGGAAAAAAGATGAGGTGGAGTGGGGTGCTGCCACACGATGGCGCGAGCTGGGCTGTGCAGGAGAGGAAAGGAGGAGAGTCATCAGATCCTGCAGAAGCTGATCATCCTTATCCAGAGATGGAGGAACTGGAGGATTTCCCCTGACGCGAGAGGAGGATGCGGGATATCTGCCCTTGTCCACTAGGTTTAAAGAGCGCTCCTCTTCATCTTGATAACCATACTATTAGACAAAACACACACACAGGATGATGAAAGTAAAGAGAAGCAGTTGTAAAATATATATTAGTTCAGAGCTCTGCAATGATTGTAAGCAAAATCAGGCCCATAGCCAGACTGGTGAAAAGGCTGCTTTTTTTCCTCAAATAGTGGACTTTTTGCAGTTATTCGCTTCATTTTGTATTTAATTATGAGGTTTAAATGCTATATTTTAATTACATTTTTATTAATTAGATTTTTATTTGGATTAGCTTGCCTGCTGCCATTAGTTGCCATTCTACTTTACTACTCAATGTATGCCAGTCTGGTCTGGGTTATAAGTATAAGTATGCCAGTTCAGTCTGGGGTGGACTACCTAAAGTTCTCTCTGAGGAGTTAGACAGGATCCAGAGACGATGCTGTTGGATAATAGGTATTCTGTCTTCAACTTTTCCAACACAGAGTAAAAGGTGTGAGGAAGCCACCATACATACTCTCACTAAAAACACTCAGTGACAGTTTATCACTACTGCATTGTTTTGTCTGGCTAACATCCTCATGATTAACAACCATGTAATAAGCTAGCTAAAGTTTAGACAAGACAATATCATAGGCATACAGGCTAACGTAATGGAAAAATGACAGATGGATAGAGAAAATATTCCCCTCTCGTTTTTGCAGTCATTTATTCAGAATGATTGAAGCTATAAAAGCATGTACATATAATCTAGCTATGGAACTCAGTTGCTTTCAGTGTGTCCAACATTCTTAAAATTATTTTATTATTTTGTTCTGCTGAAAATAAAAATCATAATAGACTGAAAAAGGATAGTTCACCCAAAATTGAAAATGTATTCACCCTCAAGTGATTCCAAATCTTTGTGCTTTTTTCTCTGTTAAACACTAAAGAAGATATTTTGAAGAATGCTGAAAACCTGAAATCTCCAGAGTAGGAAAGACTAATACCATGAAAATCAATGGTTACAGGTTTCCTGCTTTCTTCAAAATATTTTTTTTTGTGTTCAACAGAAAAAAAAAAATGTATATAGTACTCTTTATTTTGAAAATTTTTGATAACAACAGTAGCCTAATTGGTATTAAAATAAACTTTAATATGGGCTGCTTTTGGTGCTTGACATTTATATTGGTCATTTTGTGTTACAAGAATAAGGTGTGGGGTTAAGAAAACGCTAAAAGTAAAATGTTTTTTCTCTAATTAACATTACAACTGTCAATAGTAGAAGATGACTTCCCAGGTACGCCAACCTGATTTCACCATGTAGGACGTGGACATCTATGTAGATCCTGGAACAACATTCCAATCAGACAATCAGAATTAAGGGATATGTTTACAGTTTATCTGAAGTTTAGCCCTACAGTTCATGCACTTCTACATGATTTTGGGAATAACTTAGCCATAATTTATGGTTGGGTTTAGGGGTAGGGAATATGCGTTACATTTTCAAATAAAAAGGATGGTCAAGGGTCAACATAGATGTTTATCCAGGATCACATAGTACTTGGCAAAATCATGACGTGTTTCCCAGGTATTAGGTATTCCCTCAGCTGGATGTTGGATTCATGAAAAAACAAATATTTGGATTCACACAAACCAATTTGCTGAAATCAAAAAGAAGTTGAAGCTTAGTCTTAAATCCTTCTTCGAATTGTTATTTTCACAATTTAAAATAGCATTGCAGTCAAAAAGATTATATGGTACAAATAAGAAAACAAATTACGGACCCTTGGCAGTGGAAGGTGGGTTGTCTGAACCACCAGAATATGGCTACAGGCCTGAACGTGCTGTGTTTGTTGTTTTTATGGGTTGACTCACTCGCTGGTAGCTATAAGGATCCAGACTTTGCATATGTAGAGAAGACTGAGGGGGCTCGACAATCATGTAGTCCATATAGGGATGTGCTTGTTTGGAGTTAAGCTGGTTTGTAGAGCCACTCTGAGACCTTTGATGATGGAAAGATTCAGAAAGAAATCAATGCAGTAAAAGTGAAAGTAAAAAGAAATGAGTACATAATAAAACTATGAATGTTACTCTGTGGAGGGGCCATTCTTTGTGCCAGAAAACAGTGGGATCTTCGGCACTTTGCTGAGTTCTTTCTTAATCACTGATTGAGTAACATCATCCCGCCATGTCAGTCCTGCAAAATAGTTCATGAAAAAATGCATTAGCTCTGGGGTCCAATACAATGGATAAAATACAAAACCATTAAAGCGATAGTTCACTTAAAAATGGAAATGTACTCATTATTTACTCCTTAAGTGATTATAAACCTATATGAGTATCTTGAACACTAAAGAAGATATTTTGAAGAAAGCTGAAAACCTGTAACCATTGACTTCTACACATTGTAAAAAGTGATTTTAAAAAGTGACTTTAAAAAGTGAGTAATCTATACCTGTCAACCCTCCCGTTTTTGCTGGGATTCTCCCGTATTTTACCCTTCTATCCTGCTATCATCCCGTTTAAGTTTTTTCCTGTATTTCTCCCACAATTTTAATCTTTCTATGAAAGTGGCATTAAAAAGCCGATAGCAAATGTGATGTAATAGCAAGAGCTTTTCAAAAGAATTATGTTTTCGCCTTTATTTAGGCTTGAAAGCACATTGGAATTAATATTAAAACAGCTGCTTTCACTTCATTTCCATTAAAGCTGTGCGTCGACCGTCGCTCTTCCTATGCAACCACTGTATAAAGACACTGTTCCCAGATCAGCTTCTGTATATGCAATTTGAAGAGGAGCAAAAGTGGACACTTTGGGATTTGAGTGTGTTTTTAAACAGATAAATAAACTTAATAAAATGTAAACATGTCTGTACTGTTGAGTTTTATTTTAAACACAAATAATTTTATCTTAAATGAACATAAACCGTTACGACAGTAACTATAGATATCATATCAAACAAAGCAGTGGATCAAAATAAGATATTAGCTGCTCTTCACTAAATAACTATAGTAACTTTGATCAATACTTAAATACTGTGAATTAAAAGTGAACAAGATTTTATGGCTTGATTTAATTTCTTGCATAAGTCATTGATTTTATTAGGCAAAAACTTTTATTTTGTTTTATTTTCAATATTTTTTAATGTTTGTATTCTATCATTTGAAGCCAGTTTCCTCCCCATATTTGTATTTGTAACCCATATTTGTAACAACTAGCCTTATTTACAATTAAGGATTTTAGGGTTTCTTCTAGGTAGCTTTGAGTTTTTTTTGTTTTTTTTTTGGAGGAAGTGAGGGAGGAGAGGCGTATCCCGTATTTTAACATCCCATTGTTGACAGGTATGGGGCAGGGCCATGCAAAGGGGGTGGCCCGGTAGCTAGAACCACTGCCCCTTTGCCCTTATTGGCTGAGGTGCCCCTCTTGCTCAATCGCCACCGCTCGATTGCGTTGAGCACCTGCCCCTGTAAGGGTCTGTGCAAGGGCCTGGTATGGAGTAATCCCATTGCCTTAAAAGTGACAGGTTGACTTTACGTTAAAAAGTGAGTAAACCCATTGTAGCTTGGAACTGTTCAGTTGATTTAACTTTATTTTTTTATAATTATGCACATAGTCATTTACTTAAACATTTAGAGCAAACCAGATCCCAAAAGCACACTGGCAGCCAATAAACAGTAAGGGGCATGTAACAACATCAATCAATCAATCAATCAATCAATCAATCAATCAATCAATCAATCAATCAGTCAGTCACAATACATTGAAAACATTTGTTGTACTGATCAAATTGTTATTTTCCGATGCACTAAATTACAATATTCTTATTTGAACTTTGGAAAAAAATTAATCAGGCCTTTATAGAATAAAACAAATATTAACATTTTACACAAACCCATGCCTAGTAAATCCCATGGTAAATGAATTAGTCTCCAAATTTCCTTTATATATACAGTTGAAAACAACATTATTAGCCCTCCTGTGAAATATTAATTATTATTCCCATATGATATCTATTTTTTTCTTTTCTTCTGGAAAAAGTCCTTCCTTTAGATTTCCTTAAGATTTTTAAGATAATTGACTTAACCTGCCTAATTACACTAATTAATCTAGTGAAGCCTTTAAATTGCTTTTTAAGCTGAATAATAGTATCTTGCAATATAACTAGTAAAATATTACATCATGGTAATGACTGATTAGAAATTATTATAATTAAGTTATTAAAACTACTTTGTTGAAAAATCCTATGAATATTAAATAAAGTTTTCAGTAAGGTTAGTTTTTAGGATGTCTATAAGCTAGTGTGCTCCAAAAAAGTGATAAAATTCACGTTTAGGCGATATGAATCTGATATAAACTTGTAAAGCTTGTAGTTTGTCACTTCTGCCTAAATGGATCAACTGTTTTATTCATTTCCCCTCGTATGTCAGTTTCTCATCAAATCATAACCAATCAAATGCTCTCTAGTGTCTGACATGCTCCACCCCCTTTAAGGCGCTTCTCATTTGCTTTTCATTTGAGGCTCTTGAGCTCAATCAGTCTCACTGACACAGTGATGATAAGACAAAACGCTATTGGCTGTTGTTAAAATAATCCGACAGAAGGGTTAATAAATTTCCCCTCAACTGTATACGTTCAAATATGCATATGATTTTTCCTATGTGAGGTCTAAAATTATGAAATATTTTATATTGACCTATTGTCAATTTCTACAAAAAAACACTCTAAATGACTTTAAAATATACTTTAAATTGTTAAGATGTGTTATAAGCAGTTTATAAAATAAACACAAATGACCATTTTACTCAAACACATATCTATTAATAGCAAATCCAGAGAACAGATAGTACTTCTAGGGCTGCAAATCTATGTGTAAATAAATTGCTAATCAATATATTTAAGAGGACAGATTGTGTCATAAATGTCTGCAAGGGTTCGACACACTTACATCTTTACACCCGTTAAACCCCATCATCGACCCATGCACTGTACATTACATGCACTCACTCATTTATTTGCCCTGGTTGCTATGGTAACACGGACGATTTTTTGTCACATGCCAATAGATGAATCGTCTTTTTTGCCCATTGTGTTTACAATATGTTGTTCCCATGGCAACCATTTTTTTAAAAATCGCAAGCTGCATTGATGGAGGATGTTAAAATGTGCATGTCAGACTCACCTTCCTTCATGAGCGTTTGCAGTAATGACTGTAGTCTGTCCAACAGAACTGCAGTCACCGTGTAGCGAAACCTTTCCTGTCTCTCCGCAAGACACTGACCAAACAGCTCATCTGCAAACACACATAAACCTTATTCTGTAGGAATATACACAGAGCACATGGCCTGCTGAGCTGTTATCTTAAAGTAAAAAAGGGGGCAATATTATTTTTGTACAATATTTTCAATTTTAACTAAAATAGTGCAAGTCAAAGCAGAGACTTTTTAAAAAAAAAGGTGTCGTCCAATTTTAGTCATTTATAAATGGATGGATACAAATGGAAGTCTTTAGAAAGATTATTTGAAATTTAATGTCATAATAATAATAATAATAATAATAATAATAATAATAATAATAATAATAATAATAATAATAATAATAATAATAATAATAATAATAATAATTATTATTATTATTATTATTATTATTATTATACACACACCCACACATTGGTGAATTGAAATGTTTTTATTTATTCTTTTCATCTTATTTTATCTTTGTATACAGTATTGTATGTCTATTTTATAATTTGTTATATGTTATAAAAAATGGAAGATAAAAATTCACACACACTCAGCCAATGTACTTTATTCAACTCACCTATAGTGCATGTCTTTGGATTATGAGGGAACACCCGGAGGAAATCCATGCAAACACGGGGAGAACATGCAAGCTAGGGCTGGGTGATATGGCAAAAATACAATCTTGATAATTATTTTCCATATTAAACATAGCGATATATATTCGATATAAGTTGTATATGCTTCCAGATTTAAAATAGTACCCCAACAATTAACGGTGGCCAAAAATTCAGCACATCTCTAATATAAACACACTTTTAGATTCCCATCGTTGCACATTTCTGCTGTGTGACTGGCTCTAGGATCAAAACAGAGTAAAAAAGTCCAGAGCTTATCATTGTTATTAATATAAATTTTATCGCGATTCGATATAATATCGTTTATCAGCCCAGCCCTAATGCAAACTCCACACAGAAACGCCCCCAAGACTCGAACCAGCGACCTTCTTGCTGTGAGGTGACAGTGCTAACCACTGAGCCACCATGCCCACACTACTGTATTTTATTTTGTAACTTATTTTAAATGTTTTTTTCTGTTTAATAAATATTGTAGTGGGAAAGAACATTCTGTAACATTATATAAGATAATATTCTGTACTGTTCACTGGGTTTTGTAATATAATTAAAATCGTTCATTCACTCATTTTCTTTTCGGCTTAGTCCCTTTATTAATCTAGGGTCGCCACAGTGGAATGAACCACCAACTTATCCAGGATATGTTTTATGCAGCAGATGCCCTTCCAGCCGCAACCCATCACTGGGAAACACCCATACATCCTCATTCAAACACGTACACTACGGACAATTTAGCCTACCCAATTCACCGATAGCACATGTCTTTGGACTTGTGGGGGAAACCCGAGCACCCACACAAACGCGGGGAAAACATGCAAACTCCATATTCAAAATAAATAAGATTAAATAAAACAGCTCCGGTCAGGGACAAGAAAGCAGAAATTAGGACTGTCCCTGGAAAACACTCCACTATGCTGTAATGCACGTTTTCCTATGAGGAGCTCTTTTCCTATTTATATCTACTGTCTCACCCCTGCTCTTTCTGCTTCTGTTCGACATAAACACAGACTACGGAGAGGGTGAATTTGTGTGATGTCACAGTTGCCATGGAAATGGTGGAAGAGCACCATTTGGGTGAGTCAGTATTTACTGTGTAGTCAATGATTTTTTACACACTCAAACCACAGCTACAACAGAGAGTTCAAACCTTCATAGCTGTTAATAGAGTCTGTATTTATTCACCCTTTTTATGTAATGAAATTTGTCAGCATGATAGACAAGGAATGTACTTGTATAAACTGCAAGAAATTATTTTCTTACTTCAAGGTTTCGTCTTGTTTATAGTAAAATTGGCAAAAAAAATCTTGAATTAAGAAGCATTTTCTAGACTTAAATTAAAATTATTGTCTTGTATTTTGAAACAATAAGAAAAAAATAAGCTAAATAATGCGATATGAAAAAAATAATCTTATTTCAAACTGAAAAGAAAATTATTTTACCTCACTGGTAGATTATTTTGCTTGTTTGATATAAAAAAATCTCACTTAAAGGGGTGGTCCAGAGTACATTTTTAAGGCTTGGCTGTGTTTATGGGGTGCAAAGTAATGTGTGCTCATGCATCACTTGTAGAAAATCAAAATAATTTTTTCATATATCTTACTTTAATTATATACAGCTACTCAGCTAACATAAAAACGATATTTCCTAGTTCCTCTGTAAGCCCATCCTCAAGAGGCTCTGACTGGTCAGCTAACATAGCGGATTGGCTCCATGTCACTAGGAAGCGCGCATTTATACTAGCATGTGCTGTGCCTCTGTTATGCAAATACTGTAGCTGCATCCCAAATGGCACACTATACACTATGCACTTTGTGCTTATGCTCTTACTCACAACATAGTATGTGTATGTAGTGTCGTCCCAAATGGAACACTAACGTTTTTTTTACTAAGCGGAAATTCAAACCGTTTTCCTGATGATGTTTGACGGTTGCCAGATTAGCAAATAAATTACCAAACTACCAAATAATACCTACTTATAAGTATAACCGCATTCACCATCAGGAGGCGCTATAATCACTCTCGTAGGAAAGCTCCGCCCCTTCCGCTACGTGAGCAAAGCAGCGGCTGTTGAATGTGTGAAGTGTCCAACAATCCACACTTCATTTTAACAGTTGAATAAGTGCATCATGCGGGTATTTAAAGTGCACTTCTTTTTAGAGTTTTCAGTGTGAACGCACTACTTACACTATTTATACTACAGAATGCCATACACTAGTGCAAAAGTATGTGATTTGGGACACACCTTGTCAGTGAGTGTAACTGTTAGCCATATCAAGTTGAGCCTGAATCAGAAAATGAAGAAGACACAGCTGAAGCTCACGCCTGCTCTCTAAAATAAAATCTGACAAGTGTCTTTCACATATATTCAGGTTATAAGCATGCGTAAGTAATATGAAACATTCACATATCTTTTGAAATTTTTTATTTTAGATGTAGAACGCAGGAAAAAGCGGCCGCATAGAGAGACTCTGCAGTGCTGGTGAAGATTGTGGCAGTTTACAGCTGTTTGACTGATATATATGAATTTTTAGCTAAATTGTTAGCGGTGGCAAACAGCATTTTCTGTTGTTTACATCCTTGTTTATGTACTTGCTACAACATACTGTTAACGCTAGACACTTTAGATCAATTTAACAAATAAAAATACTTACAGGTTGTGGGTCACATTCCACAGCTTCTCTTATTATGGTTGGAGCTGCTCCTTCTTTGAGGAGTTTTTAGCCGAGTACAGCACTGAACTGAGAGAGATTCTGGAAGCTGTCCTTTGTCAAATGCTAGAGCTATATCTTTTTTATAATTCTTTGTAACAATTAAAATGAAATTGTAAGCACTACTCTCTTTGTGTTATATCCTTTAAAACCCAAACACAGAAACAGAAGTAGTATAAAAATAGCAGCATTTGGACACCATTTTGGTTTTCTCTGACATAACATTGCAGTGCCTCTGGCCACGCCCCTTTGTTGTGAGGGTGTATGCGCATAACCTGAAGGGTTTATGATTTCTATAACCCGGATGTATTTTTTTATAGTCCCCAAGCTTAATTCGCTGTAGGTTTTGCTAAGCTAACTCTGTAAAAGCCAATGTCTCCCTTTGCATTGAACTTTGAGCGTCTTACATTCAGAGATGTTGTTTATATTCACACAGCTACATTTCACATAATCTAAAGTTTAAAATATGATATCGTAGTAGACCACCCCTTTAATTTTGACTTTTTTTTGCTGAAAACAAGACGATCATTTTTACTTGTCTGGAAAATGATTCTTGATTTAAGAATTGATCAATATTTGGACTTGAAACAAGACAAAAACTAAGTAAGAAAATCATCTTTTTGCAGTTTACACATACAAAACTAAGTCAAGACTGATGAATGCATGACGAATTAAACATAAGGACAAAAAGTATGGTATTAAATTGCTATTATTACAACTGTTCCAGGAACTATTTTTTCCCAATAATAAGCAACATTGTGCAAGAGTCAAAAACTTACCATCCCAGCAAATCTCCTCTCTGGAGCACAGGCCTTCATCAAACAGACAACCTTCAGCACAGAGAAACAGAGAAAGAGAACACACTGATGAAGGAGGTTAGAGGTAATTGTTTTTCAGACATTTGACAAAATAGACCAGCACAGGCCATCTGTTCACATCTGTGAACATAAGATTTGCTGCTGGAGCTCCCAGCAACACAAACATCTCAGAGATGCGACCCATTTCCGGTAAACTGATCATTTCAGCACCGTAAATCAATATGTGCATTTGATTATCAGAATGGCAATCAATTTAGCGCCATAGCAACAACAAAATGCAATACTTGGAATCCATAACGCCCATTAGTAATGAATTACAAGAATGTTGCCAGACAAAACAAAGCAAGAGTAGCTCCAGCTGTCATCTGCATCTTGCCACAAACGCTACTTAAAGGAACACTCAGTTTTTTTTTTTGTGTGTGTGTTAAAAAGTTGATTTTTACCATTTTTTAATCCAACCAGCCAAACTACGGGTCTCACAGAATTACTTTTAGCTTAGCTTAGCAGAAATCATTTAATTAGATTAGACCATTAGCATCTCTCTTAAAAAATGGCTTGAATTTTGGTCAAATTTGGACTCTTCTGTAGTTACATACTAAGACTGATGTAAATTGAAAAGTATCTATTTTATATGAACTATACACTATCTCTGGTGTAATAATCAAGGAACTTTGCCATAAAATTACTGAAGTAGACCCAGTGATATTATGCAGCACCTGAAAATCACTTGCGTCTTTCAAAACAACCAATGTGACCACCTGTTCGCACAGGAAACAAGTGCAAGCTGGAAGTTACCTAGCTGGGCCTATTTTCAGGTGCTGCGTAATATCATCGCGCCTGCTGCAGCAAAGTTCCTTGATTATTACGCCAGAATGAGAGTATAATTCCTAGACATATTTGTTCGGGTCGGTACACAATGTCACTACAGAAGAGTCAAGCTGTTAATAGGAAACTTCTCAAAAATCGTTAGTCATTTTTGAGGGAGATGCTAATGGTCTAATCCGTTTCAATGATCTATGCTAAGCTAAAAGTGCTCTTGTCAGAGCCAGAGATTATAATATTATAATACAATTCCATAGTCATTCGTTTCCTACACTGAAAAAAAGAATTCAAAGATGATTCCTTGGATATACTATTTAGTTTTAAGGGGTTGAAAACAATTTATTTGGGCTGAGTTTAAACAAACAAACTAAATTGAACATTACTAAATGTAATTTGTTTGTTTAAATTATATTAATATTATATATTGTTTGCAACAATTTTGCAGACATCCTTTTTTTTCAGAGTACGTATGTAAGTTGATATGTGTCAGCAATCAGCATTCTTCAAAATATCTTATTTTGTGTTTAACAGAAATAAAAAAATAAAATAAAAAAACTCATAAATGTTTAAAACCACATGAGGGAGAATAAGTGACAAGGTCATTTTTATTTTTGGGTGAACTATCCCTTTGATAGGATTTACAAACAAGGAAGACAAACAACTGAAAATACAACATCAGGCTCATTATGACAAGCCAGATTTTCATGTTTGAGCGCATACCAGAATAATGTGGAGTGCACTAAGTCAACCTTCCTTTCATCCAGTCCCCAAGCGCACTCTCTCAACCACACACACACACACACACACACACTTGAGAGTTGGGCAGACACACTCGTCATACATAATTAAATCATGGAATGAAAGTTGGTTACATGAGTGGGAGTTCCTGCTTCAGTCTGCTGTGTGCATTGACTCTGCTATTAAAATACATGTAAAGTCTTCCTGAGGAAAAAAGGGGTAAGCAGGCCCAGTTCTGCTGCAAGTGCAATTGAATTCACCCTTAAATAAAAGCTAAACCACAATGGTTGAAAAACTGGAGTCTAAAAACAGAATATTAGTGAAATGGCAAACGTTCCAATACCTAGGGTGAATTTGGGCAATCTGGGACACCTAAGTTTCAGTGTGTTTATTTCTGTTCTAACAAAGTTTAGTCAACAGGACTTTTATTATAAATTTAGCACGGACTTCATGTGAGGGAAATCACATGACTTCATTAGGGGGTTCCACAGAGGGGGGCAGGGCACTTGTCAATGAGAGACACTGCGCTGCAGAGCAAAGTGTTGAACATGTTTTTTTTAGATTTTTTTTCTTTAAAACATTTTATTGTTGTCCCACTTTATCAAATATGATTGATAATGTGGGACAGTATGGTTTGGGTAATCTGGGACAGGCTTTGAATAGGATAAATATGCATTTAGAGACTTTATAAGTTTAATGACAAGGGCTAATATATGCCTTAATGAGAAAGGGATGCTAATATGGACTACTAGAGGTAATAAATATAGCAAAAATTCGCTAACTAGAGAGATGCTGCAGAGATGGAATGTACAATGTTCTGTACACAAATTCACAATCTCTCTCTCTCTCTCTCTCTCTCTCTCTCTCTCTCTCTCTCACACACACACACACACACACCACACACACACACATTTTAAAAATTGGTAAAATTGTATTTGGCATGCATTAATATGGCAAATATTTACTTTTTGCAGCCCAAATACATGTTTTATCAACTTTTATCAAATTTAGGCAAAAAATGTTTGGCATAAAAATACTAATAGGTGTGGCATGGCTTTTCTCAGCATATCTACATTATGTTTTCTTATGTGGTTAGAAAACATCTTGGGGATTTCAGAAAAGTCTAATATGTTTTTATAATCAGTTAGACAGACATTGAAATAGAGAGCTGAAGTGAAAATTGCAGAAGTGTCCCACATTACCTGAATTCACCCTATGTGTTGTTTGTGTTTGGTGAGCGACACGTTTCTGTTTACAGTGTTTTGTAGCACTGAGAAGTGCATCCAGTCATAGATGCATATTGGTAATTTATTCAACACAATGGCCAATATGGTCAGAATTCACTTTGGCTTTTCTGTGTGAATGTATACTTTCAATGTAGCAAAGACTAGCCTAGACATTATGCAAGTAAGAGTGTGATTATAACAGACAGCTCAAAGGGATGGTTCACACACAAAACATTTAGTCTGTTACGAGTAGTTGTTGTTGTAGTGTGCGTGTGTGTTGTTTTTCTTTCTCTCGCTCCCTCTCAATTATTCGCAGGTGCCGCAGATTACGGCGGATCGCAATTGAGACTTGGGTCGGCGGCGGCCATATTTAAAACACCAGAGAACATGGATTCATCGGCTCCCCGCTCTCTCTCGATTACCAGCTCGTTGGTTTTTGTGGAGTTGCTATTTCGAACAATGAAAAATGAGTGATTGTTGCTGGTGTCTCTTGTTGGCATTTTGTGAGTTGCCCATGTGAAATTGTACGTTTTAACCGGAGAAACTAACACAGTTTTCTGTCTCTCTAACTTGGAGCATGGTAGGGAGGTTTGGTGCCTTCTGTTTATTATTTTCGTTTTTTCATTTCTATTTTCTTTAATTTAGTTAGTGTGGTTTATTGTCACTTTATTTTGGCTTAACCCCTCCCGAGGTTTTCTTGGTCATTACAAATAATATTTCCTTGTTAATTCTCAGTGGTTTGTGATTTGATTTATATCTTGAAGTGAGAGCGTAGGGCACCAGGGATTTTTTTTAATCCATCTTGTTACGTTTTTGATTAACCTTCTTTTTGATTGAGGATTTTTAATTTAATAATTTATTAATTATCAAAAACAAGTCATTCATAATTTATTTATTCATCCTCCACTTGTTTCAAACCTGTTTCAAAATCATTCTTCTGAACACAAAGATATACTGATAAATGTAGTATTTTTTTGTCAAGCTTTTAAAGAAAATAATTATTAAAAATGCTAATTGTCTAATCCGATGCAACTATCTATGCTATAAGCCATGCTAAAAGTGCTCCCGACAGACCCAGAGATGGGCTGAATTGATTCAAAATGGTAAAAAATTCCAGTTTAACTCCATTGTTTGTTCCTTTTTAAAGGGTTAGTTGATAATTTTTGTATTTTATTTTCTTACTATGGATGTTAATAGCTGTTTGTGGCAACATTCTTCAGAATATCTTATTTTGTGTTCAACAGAAAAAAAATGTATTCATAAAAGCTTGGAACCACTTGAGTTTAAGTAAATGGTGAGGAACTTTGTATTTTTGTGCGAACTATCCCTTTATTCAATAAACTGAAGTGAGGAAAAGGTTTGAAGTTATTATAATGGTAGCATTCTTTGTACGCTTTCTAAGCTATACATTATTCATTGAATTCTTGAATAAATGTTTTATCATGTGCCAAGAAGAGCATGACCACATGCATCTCAAGAGTGACATCCTCCCATAAATGCAGGATTCAGTTTTAAAGGTACAATGACTGATACAGAGATAGTCAGTCATAGTAGTGGATGTGACAAAAGCATTATTTTGTCAAAACAAATGTATTCCTACATAAATCAAAACGCAGACACACAGAATTGTAAAACATAATTTTAAAACCTTTTTTCAATTATTTGTAAAATTTCAGAAAAACACATATGCTTGGTTGTTTCAACTCACTTGTGAGAAATATGGGAAAAAACTAAAATTAGATTGAAACCTTTTTTTTAAAAAGGATCCCATAAGAAAAATACATTAGAATAATAGACTTTAGTGCTTTTAAACCATACTATAATAAAGTACTTGAATTACAGTTTTTTCAGATGCTAGGACTCATTTCTCAATGCTTGTCAATTTTGCAAAACTCTTCACACAATTCCCAACACAATGTCACGGCAATTCACAACTTTTTGATTTAGTGGCTAATTCGTATGAATTCATACGATTTAGTACGATTTGCTCATTCCCCAATGACAGTTGGGTTTAGGGGTGGGGTTAGGTGCCATGCGTCCTTTTTAAAATCATACAATTTCGTACAAATGAACTCGTACGAATTCGCATAACAGACTTTCAGCTTGGCAAAGCAGTTCATTTCACAATCAAAATAATTTACAACTACCAAAACACTTTAGTCAGGTCTCAAATTAACTCATTCTTCCAGAACACTAGCAAAGGTTGACAGCCGACAAACACACTTTGTTACCCACAAAACAATGACCTAAAAACAGTGTTTTCTTGTGTAGAACAAGGACACATCTCTGTTTATAATTGCAATATATAATGTTATAACTGCAATATATGTTACTGGAATAAATCAGACATGATGTAGAATTCCTCAATATTTTATGTCGCTTATTATTATTATTATTATTTTTATTTTTGTTGTATACACACCATCCACTGATACAGATACAATAGTAATGCTAATCTGGCTGGTTAAACTGCATTTTTAGATGTGAAATATGTTTCAATAAAATATTGCTGTTGAATTTTGCTGTCTTATTCAGTTTTGCATGATGTTATTGTTTGAACAGAAGTTTAACAGTTTTGAAAACAGTATGTAAGAACGTGCAAAATGTCCTGTGCGTACAAAGATTTTTGGCAGTTGTGGTGTCTGAGTGAGAAAAGAATTCATGAAATTTGAGAGATGTAGTCACTGAATGCATTTTATGCCAAAACAATGATAACTGATCCTGAGTTTATCCCACATAGACTTGTGTTGTGCTCACTATGTGAAGAGTTCTGCAAAAGTGACCCAAGTATTGAGAAATGTGTAGCGTCTGTAAAAAACTGTAATGTATTTTGGTAATTCTATAGTTGGTATGGTAACAACTAAAGTCTAAATAAAACTAATCATACAATACCGTAGTTTTCAGTTTACAATATAATACACATTTATTATATGGTTCAAAAACAATATATCTTTCTTTATGGACAATGTTTCTATTATGGTGGTGGAAGGATCTTAAACTATTCAAATTCATTTCAGAGGTACCTTTAGTAGGGATGCACCAATGTATTGGCCACCGATATTTATCAGCTGATATTAGAGTAATTTAACGCTGATAGTTGATTAATTACATGGAGGAAGTGAGCTGCATGTCTTTTAAATAATCCAACAAGTTTCTCAGAGAAAACTCTTAGTATACTGGCAAAAACGAACATAATCTGCACAAAATTATTATTATTAAATAATTAGCTGGTTTGAGCTAATGGTCAACATTTCTTTCTGATGCATCACAATTTATATTTTACATATAGCAACAGCACTTGCTCTATTTGTTACGTTTATTAAATGACATTAAATAATTGTTTAATGTTGAAAATATTGAATAACAAAAATCACCTTTGAAGATTGTCATATTGTAAAAACTTGTGCCTCTCTTAAAATGTTGGAAAGTTGAATGTTTAATGCCATAGCAACAACAACAAAAGCAATGGCTTTAAATCCATTATGGCCACCAGTAATAAATTACAAGAATGTTGCCAGACTAAACAAAGCAAGAGAAGCTTCAGCTGTCATCTGCATCTCACCACAAATGCTACTTAAAGGAACATTTAACTTTTTGTAAATATGCTCATTTTTATAGTTTTACATTTTTAGAGTTTTACATTTAGCCGAACTACGGATCTCTCAAAAGCACTTTAGCTTAGCTTAGCATAAATCATTGAATCAGATTAGACCATTAGCATCTCGCTCAACAATGATTTTTGATAATTTTCCTATTTAAAGCTTGACTCTTCTTTTGTAGCATACTAAGATTGATGGAAAGCTGCTATTATATTTGAACTTAACACTCATTCTAGTGTAATAATCAAGAAACTTTACTGCCATACCATTACTGAAGTAGACACAGTTATATTACGCAGCACCTGAAAATCATTTCAATCTTTCAAAACAACCAATGTGACCACCTGCTTGCACAGGGAGTGTGTGCAAGCTGGAAGTAAATTAGCTGGGACTATTTTCAGGTGCTGTGTAATATCATTGCACCTGCTGCAGCCATGGTACGGCAACAAAGTTCCTTGATTATCATGCCACAAAGAGAGTATAAAGCTGCGGTCACACTGGGCTTTGTGTGTGTGAAATTCTGTCTAAAGCTACGGTCACACCGGGCTTTGTGTGTGCGAAATTCTGTCGTGCGGTGCTGCGAAAAGGGGCGGGATTAAACAAGATGATTAGACGTTTAAAAAAAGCGAGCGATTGCTCCATGCTTTAAATTCTGTCCAGAGAGGTCCTGTTTTGATCCTCGATGGTCTCACACAGTCAAGTGATGCGATTTCGCAGGTCAGAGTTCACCAAGCTTGAACTTTGCACCGCAGCAACCTGCGAAACTCGACGCATGACCCCGCATTTCCGGTCTGACGCATTCGCGTGCGTATGAATGGAAGTCTATGGAAGGAAAAGTCAAGTGTGACCGCACCTTTATGGTGCTGTGAAAAGGGGCGGGGTTAAACAAGATGTTTAGACATTAAAAAGCAAGTGATTGGTCCATGTTTTGAATTTCTGTCCAGAGAGGTCATGTTTTGATCCTCAATTGGTCTCACACAGTAAATGATGCGATTTCGCAGGTCAGAGTTCACCAAGCTTGAACTTTGCACTGCAGCAACCTGCGAAACTTGACGCATGACCTTGCGTTTCCGGTCTGATGCATTCGCGTGCGTATGAATGGAAGTGTATGGGAGGAAAAGCTCAGTGTGACCGCAGCTTTATTCCTAGACAAACAATTTTTTGTTTGCTGTTAATAGGAAAATTATCAAATATCATTGGTCATTTTAGCGAGATGCTAATGATCTAATCTAACAGTGTTCCTACTAGACCCAGAGATATAAGCCGAATGGACTCAAAATGGTAAAAGCTCACCTATTTAACTCTAAACATTAAAACATTATACAAGAAGCAGCAGGGGAGACCGGGGATGATTGTAAAAAATTTTCTTTAGCACCTAAACGACCCTTTCTTTAGCTACAAGACTGAAACTTTTAGGCAAAGAACTCACATTTGTCTACTACAAATGTCAACTATTTAAATTTCTTAAACTATATCACAGACTTTGTGAGATGATGACAAATACAAAGTGGTCATTTGTTACATCCTACCCTACTACTGTGGTAGGTTGTAAGTAACACATACTTACAAAGTAAGGGTACTACAATTGATAAGGAACAACAACAGATTTATTGTGAATAAATGACTGCAACCAGGGGTGTAGCAACTGGGGGGGGGGGGGGGGATACGTCCTCCTCACATTTTGAGATAGACCATTTAGAAACACGTGATTAAGAATGAAAACTTTTGGATTTCATACAGCTTCATAATCCCCCCCCCACACACACTTTTAAAATGTCCACTACAGCCCTGACTGCAACAATGGAATATATGTGATATTGGAAGTGTAGTGCATATTCTGTTGTGTTTGTGCGTGCACATGTGCGTTCATGTCTGTACGTGCACATTCATATGTATGCTTGTGTAAGTGTTTGTGTACTTTCAAAACACGTGTTTCAACCTACCCCACCACTGACACCCATTGTTTAGCTTACTGTATTAGCATGGTGCTGTGAAATTAGCAGGAGGTGATACACCTTCTTTACTAGAGAAACAGTTTGACCTGATATCACTCATACAACATCATCTACAACGGCAGAGGTACTAATAGATCTTGTTATGTTTATTTTTTTTACTCTCTTACCTCAGAATTCGATTTTCTGTTGTAGCTTCAGGGGGATTGCAAGACTGACTGGAAATCTCCATGTGTGATTGTTAAGTTAACCTGAGGAAACTGAAAATGTTACATGGACCCCTATCTTATCCCTGACTCCGTGGAATTGGTAGTGTTACAACTCTCCCTGTGTTTCAAACTATACCCGGTCTCCCCTATGAGCAAAAACAGTGCCAAGTTAAACTTAAGGCACAGGCTATAAAACCAGCTACACTTTGCTCTGAGCCCAAACTGGGCCTATTCTGTATTGTTTAATAAATAATCTGAATCTAAATAAGAGCTGAAACTTTACAGACACATTCTGGAGACCTATTTTACATCTTGTAAAATGGGTAAAATAGAAGCCCTTTCACTGAGCCTAAGAGAAAGTGAAGAGTTCGAGGAAACCGATAGTCCAAAAGTTATCCAGTTATTACATATCTCCCATCTATCCTGCCACCTTCCACAGACATGAAAATCAATACTTCCGCTGTTCATTTTCCTACACAACAACATCTCTCTCTCTCTCGCTCTCTCTCAGACTTTTCTCTCAGAGTTCTGTGTGTTTCTGAGTGACGTGTGGCCTCACAGTGACGGTTTTTGAGAATGACGTGGTTAGGCTCGTCAGCGGTGAGTCAGCCTGCAGAAAAAGAGCGAGTCCAGAAGCAGCGCGCAAGCCAACCGACAACGCTTGAAACCCCACTCAGACACCACACGCACACACACACACACACACACACACACACACACACGCCCCATCAACTTCAAATCAATTTAAAGCAGTTGTTCCCAAATCGACCCATTGTGCGCAATTAAGCGACTGACTGCTTCCGCTGTCCGTGGTGCTGGACGGTTACACCACCACAACAAACAGCATGAACACCACTCAGCGGTGGACTATGGCCGTGTATGAAAGTCGTAAAACGCACGTAAAAGGCTGCTGAACTGGCTAAATTATCCAAGCGTAAGTAATTGAGTGCAGTAAATAATCATAGAGTCCGAATAAAAATAACGTTAACGCTTCAAAACAGAGCTATGGGAGAGCTCGCGTCGGCGGAGTTATACATCTCTAATAGACTGGCAGGTTATAGACTGCGTTACTGCAGGCTCTATGAATCATGCTGTAGTTATCTGATGTAGAGCCAGAATGCTCCTTAATTTTTTTTTACAGAGAACATTAAAGTACTCAAACATGATTAAATAATAAATCCACCTATAAAATACACGCACACACAACTATTTGTATTATTCGATTCGTTCGCAATTCACTAAATCCACTCAATGAACTGAAGTTAGTTTTTTTTTATAATTAAAATTATATTTAGGATAGTGAAATACATATAAGATTGAGTTAAAACATTAACAAAATGACCAACTATTTAATGAATACCCTAAAAATCAAATATTATTCTCAATCTCCGCCGTTCATCCCACCCGAGACGTGCGTTATTCATCTACGTCAACAATTAGAGCACGATTGTGACAAATTTATATATAATGCATGCAACACGCTTACACATAGCATAACATTTTGCATGCACGGTTATACTTGCGGAAGGAAACCAAAAAATAATTCGTTTTTACTCATTCAGACTGGAGAAAAAATATTATAAGCGGTTAAGTAAAAATAACTTAATTTCACATGCAATTAAATGCACGAGTGGCTGGAAAAGTGCAGATTTTTTCCTTCCCCGAATCGTGCATCATTCAGCCAGCTGAAGTTAACCTGTGGCTCGTGCTCTTGACGTACCATATTTATCACCGGTGCCAAGCTGACAACACGCAGTCGCCAAACAGACCAGCATCCACAGACGCGCCGATCTCATCATCCCTCGGCTTCTCTCCTTTTTTCACCGTTCACACCGACATATTTAGATGACACGGTGATCGATGTGATGCTGCGCGTGTGCCAAACTCCACAAACACGAGTCTTGGGGAGAGTGCGATAAAGAGGAGTGTGTGTGCGCGAAAAGCAGCAGCGCGCGCTCCTGCGGGGAGGGGGTGAGAGCACCGGACACACTGAAAACCCGGAGAGTGGGCACGACAATCGGTACAGTAATGCAGTTATTCTGAGAAATATACAAATTACGTCATTATGGTCACTTGCTCGTGATATGCTCATAAAAATAGCATTATTAAAAGACACAAGACAAACATGGGCTTATTGTTTTTTATTAACAACAGTGTTCAAATGCCACAGTACGCGTGTGTGTGTAAACTTTAGGTTCACCAAGAGATGATGGATTACTGTAGACAAATGGACAGACGGTAATGACTGATATGATGTTGATTTCCTTAATGACGTCTGTGAATCCTCCCATCTCTGTGGCTGTGGCGAATCTTTGGCAGTTTAGTCCACGGTTACTGTGCTTCGTATAAAGGGGAAGTTCTCAAAGAAGCCCTGCGTGTGTTACAAAACAGGCTTTAATAACTCATGAGTATGGTCAGACGGAATCTGTGGACATTTTTTGCCATTTCTGCGCAGAATTTTGGTAAAAATCTGCGGATTTATGCGGAATGATTTTGGGAGTATCATAAATAAAACCTTAATACATGAAATAAAAAGTAATACCTTTTTAACTTGTATTTAATGTTTACAATGCAAATCCAATTAAATCCACTTTATTTGGTAAACAAAGCAAGTCTCTCATATAATACATCTACAAAATGACAGAAAATATTACTTTACAAATTATATAGTTAATAAATCCTATAAATATTTTCATATTAGTCAATAATATTACTGTAATGAATTTAAAAACTGAATAAATAAGAATTTACACAAGTAAATAAACAGAATCAATGATGGGCAAAAAATCTGCGCAGATTCCATGTGGGCCTACTCAAGAGGTACACAGCAGATTAACCCCAACCTTAAATCATGCTGCTCCAAACCGGTTTCACTTTCTTCCACAACACAATAAAGTGATCATGGATACTGAGAAACAACATTTTCAAGAGAGCATAGATTGTACTAGCAGGCCTAGTTCTTGGATTGCATTTTGAAAACCTGGTGATGCAGCAATATGTTGTAGTGGCTGATCAGAGAAAATTCAAAGGCAGTTTTGAAGCTATTTAGAATAATGTGCTGCTATTACAAATCAAAGTTTATTACAAGGTTCCCACTCTTTCATAAACAGCCAATTCAATGATTTTTTAAAGCACTATTAAATTCAAATCAAGCACCATTGTACTTCACACTGCCAGCATATGCCAGGCCCGTAGCCAGCCTGGTGAATGGGGTGGGGTTTTTTTTTTCTCAAAAAGTGGACATTTTTGCAGTTATTCGCCTTATTTTCTATTTTTTTTCTAATTATAAGATTTAAATAATGCATTTTAGGCCCTATTTTTAGCTGGATTAGCTTATCGGATGGTAAAATAAGCTACGATTGCATAGAATTGTTTGATCCTACTATGGATGTCAATGGCTGCTGGTTTCCAACATTCTACAAAATATCTTCTTTTGTGTTCCATTATGCTTGCCTTGTTTACTGTTGGTTACTAAGTTACCAATACTACTGTCAGCCGCTCTAACAACTTGATGGAAACACACCTAATTCACTTTTTACACAAACTTTTTACACAAACTTTGAAAAGATTTATTTCATAGGAGGGAAACCCAGTTATTATTTGTTGATTTAATTTACTGTGAATTCATTTTTAAACAGGAGACAGATCAACACTGGCTAAAAGAGTGCTGACTACATAAAACCCGACAGTATAAGTAAGAATGTTTTTGTGCGTTACGTCATCATTATTGATTTGTCTGCAATATATTATTTGATAAGTACATGCTTTAAGAGAACACCAGAGCAACATTCTTCTATTACTTATATAACACAAAACTGTTAGGAAATCTTATGATTGGTCCTGTGACATGTCCAAAAGGTGTTTTAAACAGCACGATAAGCTTGCTAAATTACTTTTTTATTTTACATGCTATTACAATGAATAGAAAACAAGGCTTCAAAAGGAGCACTTGAATGAAGAGTGCATGAGTAACAGAAGCACAAAACCTCTTTGAATAATTTGTACACTTATAAAAAATAAATAAACTGTAACGATACAGTATTTATGCTCCTTTTTCAATCCTAAAAAAATGTTCAATAGAACAGTTCAAGTCATACAGGTTTGGAAACAACATGAAAACTAAATTTTGAGTATTTTAGAGCTTATTATCAGCATTTCACATGCTTTATTTGTCATTATTCAATTGTTCAATTAAAAAACCCTTATATTTAGTTCAGTTTTCACAGATTTTACATGAAAATCTTAGATTTATTATCGCCTTTACAATACTGAATGTTCAACCTTATCCACTGAATTTGACGGAGCCAAGTTGCCAAAATGAGATTTTACCTTGAAGAGGGTTGTGGTTTGAAGGACTCCAGAAGTGCAGCACATCTCACGAATGGAGTGCATGGCAAGTTGTGGTGCTCCAAGATCCAGGACCGCCATTCCTAAACGAGCTGCCAAAATTGGCCCAATTGTCGTCCCACACGGACTGTCATTCCTAACCATCACATCCTGAGAAAAAAAAACAGCTTATACATGAAACAGAAACATGCTTTTCTCTCTCATGCCATGTCTATCATTATTAGAAGACATGGGATCAGCTTTCACTGCTATGCAGATGATACTCAATTATATATTTCAACTAAACCTGACGAGACGTCTAATCTGTCCAAGCTAACTGAGTGTATTAAAGATGTTAAAGACTGGATGACCAACAATTATCTTCTCTTAAACTCAGACAAAACAGAATTATTACTTATTGGGCCTAAATACTGTACACAGCAGATCTCACAACTCGACCTACAATTAGAGGGATACAAAGTTAGCGTTAGCTCTACTATAAAAGATCTGGGTGTCATATTAGACAGCAATTTAACTTTTAAAAATCATATTTCCCATGTCACAAAAACTGCTTTCTTTCATCTGAGAAATATCGCTAAGTTACGAAGTATGCTATCCATCTCAGATGCAGAAAAGCTAGTCCATGCTTTTATGACTTCTAGGCTGGACTACTGTAATGCACTGTTTGCTGGCTGCCCAGCATCCTCTATTAACAAACTTCAATTTGTACAAAATGCAGCTGCCAGAGTTCTAACCAGGTCTAGAAAATTTGATCATATCACCCCAATTTTATCCTCCTTACACTGGCTGCCTGTTAAGTTTCGTATTGAATTTAAAATATTGCTTCTTACATATAAAGCTTTAAATAATCTAGCTCCTGTTTATCTAACCAATCTTCTGTCTCGCTACAATCCAACTCGCTCTTTAAGATCTCAAAACTCAGGGCTTCTGGTAGTACCTAGAATAGCAAAGTCGAGTAAAGGAGGTCGAGCCTTCTCATTTATAGCTCCTAAACTCTGGAATAGCCTTCCTGATAACGTCCGAGGCTCAGACACACTCTCCCAATTCAAAACTAGATTAAAGACCTATCTGTTCAGTAAAGCATACACTTAGTGCACCACTTAGGGGGCTTCCACACAGTTATAGTTATGCATCTTGCTGATATACACTGTGAACATCAGCTACGCTAATTATTTTCTTTATTCTCCATTTCCACCTGGGGATACTCTTCCCGAGGCCCCCAGACTATGCAGAGTCACTGATTCGATCCAAGACCAACGACGAGATGATCCCAAGGTTTCCATATCCTGGACCTGGCCGAATCCTGAACAACTACTGCGATGGTCATGGAGGAGTGGAGAACATGAGACTGTTTCCTATGACGCTCCAGAGACAGACGAGTCTTCGCTGAGGCCAGCTTCCAGCCTCCGCCACTGAGACTGCAGCTCTGCACAAGACGTTTGGCCAGCGGGAGAATTAAAATGGTCGTGCCCAACTGAGTCTGGTTTCTCTCAAGGTTTTTTTTCTTCACTTCCGCCTTAGTGAAG
This sequence comes from Danio aesculapii, assembly GCF_903798145.1. Taxonomy (NCBI): domain Eukaryota; kingdom Metazoa; phylum Chordata; class Actinopteri; order Cypriniformes; family Danionidae; genus Danio; species Danio aesculapii. The sequence goes on along the minus strand of NC_079440.1, from coordinate 16,751,004 downwards.
TTTTTTTTCCCTCTCCGCTGTCGCCACGGCTTGCATGGTTCAGGATCTGTAGAGCTGCGCACGTTGGATTTGCTCTTCAGTGTTTGGACTCTCAGTAGTGATTATTAAACCACACTGAACTGAGCTAAACTGAACTGAACTTGAACACTACAAACTGAACTACACTGTTCCTATTTACTGTGACCTTCTATGTGAAGCTGCTTTGACACAATCTACATTGTATAAGCGCTATACAAATAAAGGTGAATTGAATTGAATTGAATTGAATTGAATTGAATTGAATTGAAAGTCTATCAATACACTGCTCAGCATAATTGAGTACACCTCATTTTGAAAATTAATATTTTTATCCATTTCTCAGTGAATATAGGCAATGTATGTTGGTGCATTTAAACAAAACAGATTTATTAAACAGATGTATTTATTAAAATAATATTTTAGTCACCAAACATATTAGAAATTGAAAGATAATACAATTAAATTCAAGCAAAATATTGTGAAATAAAATTACAACCTACAAATGTTCAACAAAATTTCTCAATTTTTTGTTTCTCTTGATTTTTCCTCTTTTTTAAATTTGTATTTAATATTTTTCTATAACATATAAATTTGGCTGTACTAGTTTTGGACCATTATTGTGAGTTATTTTGTTAGATTAGTCAGTAATAAAGACAAATCTGGAGCTTATCTAATGTATATGTACAAATATAATATTGTAAAGCTTCCTATTAAAATATAAATATAAAAGATAGTCTTGTGAGGGGTGTACACATATTTACTGAACACTGTATATATTCCACACAGGGACTGGAAGATCTCCGTTTTATTTTTCATTTGTTTTTGAATCCCTTTGGATCTCGGAATGATGTCTAGCTTTTGAGGATCTTTTGGTCTACCTCACTTCGTCTGACAGGTCAGATTTACGCCTTTCATGATTGCACACAGGTGTGGCAGTAATCAGGCCTGGGTGTGGCTAGAGAAATTGAACTTGGGTGTGATAAACGTTAAAAAGTTTAATTATGTTTTAAAGAGGGGCAAACACTTTTTCTAGGCTTCGTAAAACACTGAAACAGTCAAAGCAAAGGTGTCAAAGCTTCGAAACATTTCATGTTTCTACCTAGTAGTCATTTTATGTTTTACTCTGGAACAATTTCAGCAAAGAAACAGTTAAACAAATTGAGATATTTAACCCCACGTTGTAGAATTGAGGTTTCAAGTGATTTAGTGAAGCGGTGAGAGTTCCAGACTAGCATGACGAGATAATGGGTTCGAATCCAGGGTGATGCAGCAATAGATGTTAGTTTTTCTGTTCTTGTAATGTGTTTTGTTATTACATTGGTCTGACATTTAAATGAACACTTTTTAAATAAATACGTCTTGTTTTGGTCATAAAAAAGCAACATTATTACAATACATCAAGCCAAAATTCAGGTCATGACTCAGTCATGACTCAGGTCATTTGCAGCACAGTTATTCTGTGCACACGCACGGTCCACTAGGCTACATGAGGTATTTTATGGCCCTTTCAGTCAAATGCAGATTCCCCAATCTCGAAATGCTTATCATATGACCGATGCTTTGAATCGCTTTAGTCACAGACCTGGGAGTTCGCATTATGATTCGTTGCAGTGTTGCGAAACGCTTGTGTTTCAGGATCTGCCGCAATATGGTCTGCCGCAATATGGCTGCCGTCACGTCATCCAGGTAGATGCTGCACACTAGTGGTGGATGAGGAGATTCCCCCCAATGTGTAAAGCACTTTGAGTGTACAGAAATCACTATATAAAAGTAATTATTATTATTATTACTATTTCACACTACTATACACTAAACTTACCATTTATATTTATACAAAATGTTGAATATTTTATATTTATTATATAACCTTCCTCTGCTGTTCTGTTTTGTTTAGAAATCCCACAAGGGCTTGTTAACATCTGTTGCTAGGAGCCATTCGTGCCTTTGATGTTATGTAGAGACCAGATCACATTCTGATATACACAAGCATCTTTTAATTAAATTGAAATTCCAACAACAAAACAACCACATAATCAACTTCCGTCGCCTGCATTCCTTGCTTCCTCAGAGCACCCCTGCTAATTTAGCAGAAATAATGACTGATTTTTTAATGGTACAAGAGTGTTGACAGATGGTGAAAGAGGATGCAGTGAAACGAAAGCAGGGCGAATGTCATGCTCACCTGTAAAGGTACACCCACTTTTCCAGCAATTTCCCGCAGTACGGCAGCAGTTACAGCAGTGGTTGCATAGCGCTGGTTACTGTTAAACTTTATGACTGGACCCTGATCCGGGACACAGTGAGAAACAGTTTTTGCAGTGGGTTGTAGTGAATGTGCTGAAAAGGCATTGGTGTGTGTGGTGTGTGTGTGTGTGTTAGTGTGTGTGATACCTTATGAAAAGCAGGTCTGTGGTTTTCCTCATGTTTCTCCTGTAAGAGGAAAAACCACATCATGAGATTAAATGTGACACTAGAAAAAAAAGTGGAGATGTATTTTAACTGGTTAAAGACTTGTAATTGGTTAACTTAAAGGGGCAGTTCATGTGTGAGCTTGTGCTCACATATACACTACATCTCAAATCATGGGATATGTTTTATTTTGTAGATATCTTTCTCCTCATCAATGCTGCATTATTACATTAAACACAAGATTAAAAGAAAAATATTGTAAAAATACAAAAAAAAAAATATTGTACATGTAAAGAAGAATGTAAAAGCTAAATTCAGTCCAGTCTCAGATGATCCTTCTGAAATCATTATAATATACTGATTGACGGACGGACGGACATAAAAAGATTGATAAATGATCTATAAGAAAGAAAAGGATGGATGGATCTTAAACATTCCAAAAAGATATAGATAGATAATTCTATTCAAAAGACCAAAAACCAAAAAAAATCTTTTAAATTGTTTACATTTTGTGGTTTGTGATTTGTTTCCCAATATGTCACAAGGATTTAAATGCATTATCTTTCTATTTCTAAAGATGTTCTGTGACTAAAACATAATTTTAATAAATATTTCCATTTTATAAACTTGTTTTGTTTAAATCCACCAAAATACATTGCCTATATTTACTGAGAAATGGATAAAAATATTCATTTTTAAATGGGGGTGTACTTAATTATGTTGAGCACTGTAAATCTCTGCTTTTATTTCAGTGTTGATGCACTTCCAACTAAAATGGAATATTGAGTAGGGGGTGGAGCTTTCTTTTTGCACATCATTCCCTAATAGCAAACTAATGGTAACAGGGGCGTGGTTAAGAATATTGTCTCTGAAGCCATCAAACCGACGTCAACAGAGACAGACTGCCCCCTCAAAGCAGAATCAAATGGTCAGATTTGATTGAAGATCATTGTTGATTGAACTTTTTTAGTTGAATCAAATTAACTTTTCTAGTCATATCAACTTGCATCAATCAAACTGACAAAATTTTTTAAACTGTGTATAACAAACAATTTAGTTGAGTTATCAAAAACTTATTAAAATATGTCTTTACTTTTTGTCATTACAATTTTTACAGTGTAACAACAGGCTTAAAAGCAAAAATATGGCTCGACATAAAAAAAATCTTTTGATTCATTTAAATTTAAAGCGACAAACAAAAATCCCTGTTATTTCATGACAAAAATCCCTGAATATATCTTGAACGCACCTTAAAAAATTACATGATATGGAACCCTGCAAAGACTATAATTTTAGGCAAAAAAAAAAAAAAAACGTCTTTATTGCTCAACTGAAAAAAAAAATAAATAAATAAAATAATTAAAAAAAAAATTAGGGATGCACCGATACAGATTTTTTGACATCTCGATAACCAATAACTCTTAAGATTTAGAGGCCAATAACATACACATATATATATAATATATATATATATATATATATATATATATATTAATATATATATATAATATATATATATAATATATATATATATATATATCGATAAATATAAATATTTCAAAATGTTATATTTTTATTAAGTGAACATTTGATTTTATTTTAAAATTCTTCATTGAAGTGTGGTCTGATCTTATGAACTGAATAGCCTACTCAAAGCAAAAAAGCAATAACTTAAAATTGCAAGGGGATTATATAGATATATTCACGATTCTACATAAATCAGCATGCCAAAAATACACTATTCCTTTCTTCGCATAGCAAATTAACATGCAACTAGACTGTTGCATAAAAATAATAGGTTAAATAACAAAATGGGATTTAATTAACAAACAAGTTAAATAAATATATTTTAAATAAAATGAAGGCACTAAGAACTAAAACCAGCCCAGATGTTTTTGAATAAAACGTGTTACAGTAATGTACAAATGGCCAAATATGTAATGTCTGAAAAAGCATTTTAAGGTGTTTTGATAGTTCAGAGCCACCGTACAAGCGAAAAGCTAAATACAGATAGTATTACTTTAGAAAATCTGGTATAAATTTGTCCCATTTGCCGTTTTATATTCTTTTGAACACATGTAGGTGCTGCTTGTCAATCAGACAATGCTTCGAACGTTCGTTCTTGCTGTCAATTGCGGGAAAAATGATCGATGAAAGGTTTATTAAACCGCTGGGAGTTTAAAGCTTTAACTGCAGGCGCTGTGTGATTCACGTGCAAGCGAAGCAGAGTCAGATTTGTCCACAGATTCAGATTTTGACACACCTGAGCACAGATGACTGACAAACACATTGCAAAATATAAAGACAGAATGTGGTGGGGCGTTAAGAACTAACTATGCTGGATTCAGTAACTGGCGCACCTCTCCCCCTGCTGCTGTGAAGGCCATGACAGCTCACTAGTCACTATGTGTGTGTGTGTGTGTGTGGTGTGTGGTAATAGCCATCACGTGCGCTCTTTATAATCATTATAAATTAAACTGAATACAATCTTACTTTAACAACACATGGGAAGCAACGCGTTGATAATAACAAATAATCATATTAGATTACAAACAACCCAACGAATTGTTTAGCCCATGTGCTTCGCTGCTATTATGTTTACACGTAGTATTTTTCCTGAGGCGATTTAAACTAAAATACACAATGACTCTCTATCAAACACATGTACAATGATAAGGAACAGGGTTACTTACGGAGTTATTAACGAACAGCAATACCACACGAAGAGAGGACTGACTTTGAAAGAACAAACACTGTGAGGAAAGCTCCATTATAGTGCACTGGACAAGTCTGAACAAGTTTGACCCACGCATGCGCGAGGAAGGTAGTTCTGCACAATTACATAATCTATCGGCTTAAAGATATCGGCCTAATTTTGATATCGGATTGATAACGATAACATTAAAAGTAGCATTTAAAGGCCGAAAATGATATGGCTGCTGATATATCTTGCATCCCTAAATAAAATTCACCAGTGTGTAAATTTACAGTAGATTTTTCATTTTTGGGTGAACTGTCCCTTTAAGTGTTACTACAGAAACATATCAAGTTGCCACAGTGACAGACTGACTGGTAGTTGGGATGTGCGGCGTGTGCCATGTCCGCGCTGATCATGTAGGACAGCGGCACTGCCTCCTGAAAGGCTGTCAGATTGTCACGGCTTGACGCTAGACGTTGCAGAATCAACTCTGTCAGGTTCGAGTGAGCTCCCTGAGCACTTTCAGATCCCACCTATAGATATAAATAGATAAGAAATTATTTCCGAGGATAGTGATTGATGGATTTAAACAAATACATCTGCATCTCTTCACCTCTTCGTTATCATACAGAGTAACCATACGGACGTTAGGATCTTTAGCTAGAGAATCAGGTGTGCTGGAGTCCACGAGAGCCTGGAAGAGCCAACATAATTAAGCATTAATTATTCATCATTACTCCTCAGATCATCTCTGAGTGGCTGAATGACTGAATATTTAATATGTTGTTGTTCTCTGTGTTCAGACGCACCGTGAGGGCACAGAAACAACTGTGCAGGTTGTCCAGACGAGGAGAGAAGATGAATTCCTCATAAGCACCTCCTAGAGCCTGCAAAGCATAAATAAAAATAAAAACTCACAATAATCAGTTAAAAGCCCCATTGCTGTAGTGCTGACTGTTATTTTATGTGTAATTGTATAGAAAAGAAATCGTATAGTCTCGTTCCTTTGAGATTGTCTAAAGTAATGTTTTATTCTGCTGGTTTTCACTTTAAAGGCTTCTCTTCGGTCTGGCAAAATAACAGCCATCTTCTGCTGAGTACAAATGTACCTTTGCATACTAATCCTCTTTGCGTCAGCACAATTTATAGAAAAGCTCAAAAAAAGGAAAAAGACTAGAAAATAAAACTGAGTTCCTTTGGATATTAGTCGAACATGAAGTTAAAAAGACTCACGCCAGGCTGTGTGTCCACCAGACAGAGCTCAAAGTCCAGTAAATCATTCGGCTCCACTGCCAGCAGTCCACATAACATCTGGATGAGCGCAGGTTGATGCTTCTCTGCCTGAACACACAGTGACAAATTTTTATTTTCCTTTATGTATGGATTACTGTATGGCTTGTTTTGTAATATAACAAATGGATATGTGTGTTAAAGGGTCATGAAACACCAAAACACATTTTTTGAGCTGTTGACAGTCATATATGTGTCCCACACTGCTAAAAACAATATTAAGATTCATATATTTCACTAAAAAGTGAAAATTGGTTGTTTTTGCGTCATTTCGAGCTAATTCGTGGCCCTTTAAGGCATGGCCAACATAGCATACAGTGCTCAACATATACGAGTCACCCCTCATAAACACATATTTTGTTTACATGAATATTTTCTTTAGACCATTTCAGTGTGGTCATGTCATTGACCCATGAACATTTCCTGCTTGTTATCAAACTATTTCATAACTGTAACAAGAAGCGATTCAATCATAACTTAATGTTAAAACAGCTATCATTACATTATTTATCCATATGTGGCTGTTTTTGGATTCTCTGGAGCTATAGAAATTAAAAATGTAAAACAGGCAATACTTTGGGACAATTGTTTTTGTTTACGTCCCACAAAATGGTCTATAGGAAGCTTTGCAGTATTACATTTGAGCATATACATTAGATTAGTCAGTGCTGAAGCCAAATCTGGAGCTTATTTAACAAAAGAAGTATGATAAATGTTCAAAAATAGTATACCCAAATGTATATGTTAAAAGACTGTGTGCATTTTGGTTCAGGTGCATTTACATTGAATGAACTCTGATGTGATCAATTCTGTGTATGTAGGGGTGATGTGTGCCTCAACCCCCCAAACTGATAAGTGTGAACTAAATGACCCTTTTACGATAGGTGTGACCCTTTCACAATCTCAATATGGGTATAAGAAAAACAACAGCTGAAACATCTTATAAGAGGGTCTTGCTGAGCCTCGTAAACAAAGAATGGTTTGTTTGTTGCTAGTATAAAGTACTGTCTCACAGACAGTACTTTGGGTTAAGTTACTTGAAGACCAACGGGTTAACATCACAGCTGAGAATCTGCACTATAGATTTTCTTCAATAAAGTCTTCTCCCTATAAGAACTTTGGTCAGCTTACTTATTTTATGTATTAGAGTAATCTAATACATTGGTGAGCCACCCAAGAACGGTTAAGCCAAATACAGCAAAATCTAACAATGTTATGCCGAGTTCATGATTTTAGCCCAGATTTTGACCCGCTGACAAATGCATAAAACTACAGGCATATCGATGCTCATGCACATAAGCAACCGTCACACAATGTGAACTATCAAAGACACAATCTGAGAGAATCGCCAATGAGTCGCAGACGCCCGTGAGATAGATATTTGACATGCTAAATATCTGGAGCTGTCGGCAATCAAATCATGCTGTGTGAAATGTGTTCTTATTGAAAATAACATTAGCGATTACCTACAGCCAATCAGAGAGCAGCATCCACTAGTATGAGTATTTGCAGGTCAAAGGAGGTTGGCGGAGAAGTTAAAAGCGCTCATTTTCAGCTTATTTTGACCCAAGAAATGGAGGAAAACTAGTGGAAATTTGATAGGAGCACTCTTGTCTGTTTGACGTGTCACCTGAGAAATATCACAACCGGGTCGATAAAGACAAAAAGCTGAGGAGAAATTGATAATTCCCTT